>NC_143517.1:33211236-33392486 GCF_031878675.1 Megascapheus bottae | reverse complement strand
GACCCATTGTATTTGGTTATTTGAAATTGGATAGGGAACGGGGAAAACAAGATGGGGGTGGGGGTAGGGGGGAGGGAAATGGGGACCAAGACATGTGAAAGGGTATCAATGTACGAGAATTAATGCACCATCTATCTGGCAAATATCATGTAGCCCTTCTATTAATTACAATAAAAAATATATGAAAAAAAGCAAAGCAGCACTAGAAAGTAACTAAAACTTATTGTAAAACTACAGACTACTTTGATCAAGTGTTTGGTATAATGGAATGTTCATTTGTTTCACAATGCCAATCATGAAATCTTTTTTGATAAATATGACTTTTTGGCTCTTAAAATCTGTGTTATTATTAAAAAAATAATATATCAGAAGCCAATGAGTGCTTTGGAGGGAAGTTCTCCTGTAAGGAATGTAGCATGCTTAAATCCTCATAGGAAATAAAAGAAAATTGTTCCTGTTCATGGTTCAGAAATACTATTAATGAGACCGTACAAAGGGATTAGAAAAGACAGTTCCTCTGTGTGTGCTGTGGGAACTTAATATTTTATAAATATTATCTTAATTTTTACAACTTTACAAGGTAGGTATTTTCTTCCTACTTTAAAAGGAGTAAAATGAAATTCTGAATGGTCAGTTGATTCAAGAGGCTGGCAGGGGGTAATGGGGGAGAAGTTATGTATTCAGAGAACAGAAAAACCAGCACGTAAATGGATATATGAATATATGTAATATTTATATATATATATATATCAGTCCAAGTTTTGCTTGCTTCCTTGAACAAATAATTTTCTCAGAGATGTGTTGTTAGAAAATGTATTTTCCTAACACTATAGGCTTATTTTGGGAATGGTTTTTCATAATGTACCATGTGAAGTTATAAAAATGTATTTTCCATTCCTGAAAAAGAGACAACACGTTTGTATTATTAGCCCAAAGCATCTGTATCTAACTGTAAACTAGATATCAGTATACAATATCATGTACAACATTGCTAATTTGAATTTAAGTTTTTATCTGCATTATATAACATCATAGTTCACATCTTTTATTAATATCATCAAATGCATAGTGCTCATTTTAAAAACTACATAAACCCATTGTTTTTGCTTTACTCAAAGGATACACTCACAAAAGTATAACATTAAAAATTAAGAGCACATAAAAGAAGCTGAGGGTATTGCTCAGGGGTAGGGCATTTACCTAAAACTCATGAGGCCGTTGGTTCCATTCCCAGATCCACCAAGAAAATAAAGTAATAAATTATAAGAACAGCAGAATTATAGTTTTATTCCTCTGATTTGGACAAACATATTTTAATATAAAATAAAAACCTCCAGCCAAAATATGACTTTACTAAATAAATAACCTTGTTCTCCTGGGGTGATGAATTTCCTTTGAAGCAATGAAAATATGTTTTTGACTGCACTATACCAAAGCAAAAATATCCTCCTACTTTACATTCAGAAATTAAAATGAAAAATTGTTCATGAACACAATAAATCCTATATGAAAAAAATTTTTATAGGACTTGTTATGTCATAGAATAAAAATGTATCACCTAAGTTAAATTTCAGGTCTTTGTTCACTGAAAGATAATAAAAGCCAGTAAATAATGGAGGCATGTATGACCTGTAATTATGGCATTTATAGAACTTAAACAGTGTTGGTTCAGATTTTGCCCCAGAGCATTCACCACAACAGTGAGGAGATGGAGGAGGAAGAGGAGGAAGAGGAGGAGGAGGTGGTGGAGGAGGAGGAGGAAGAGGAGGAGGAGGCGGAGGAGGTGGTGGTGGAGGAGGAAGAGAAAGAGGAGGAGGAGGAAGAGGAGGAGGAAGGGGGAGGAGGAGGAAGAAGAGGGCAGGCGGAGAAGGATATGCACCCAATCCTAGTGTACATTTGGTGTCCCTGTGTTTGCTCAGGAGCTTAAAAGGTCATGTTGCTCTACTCCTGAGTTCTTGGTTAAAGTGCAGGTTGAAGTGCCCCACCTTAAAATTAATAGACTTTTCAAAACCAATAAATCTGTGGGGTTTTTCCATATATTTTTTTACTGTAATTAATAAAAGGGTTACATTATATTCACCAGATAGAAGTTGCATTACTTCACATACATTGATACCCTTTCTCAAGTCATGGTCCTAATTTCCCTCCCACCCCCACCGCTAATGTTGTTTTTCCCCCTTCCCTATCCGATTTCAAATAACCAATCAAGCATTTATAAATATATCAGACAGGGGCCGGGAGTTTGGCCTAGTGGTTAAAGTGCTTGCCTAGCATGCACGGAGACCCGGGTTCGATTCCTTGGTACCACATATATAGAAAAAAAGCCGTAAGTGGTGCTGAGGCTCAAGTGGTAAGAGTTCTAGCCTTGAGAAAATCCAAGGACAGTGTTCAGGCCCTGAGCTCAAGCCCAGGAGTGGCAAAATAAATAAATAAATAAATAAATAAATAAATAAATAAATAAATAAATAAATCTATCAGATAACAAGGTGAAATATTGTAACAATGTGAGATAACCAAGGGACAGCAAAAGAGATGAGAGATAACAGTACATTAAAGACAACAATCACTCATTATATGGCTTTTGTTTCTTTTTTTTTTTTTTGCCAGTCCTGGGTGTAAGCTCAGGGCCTGAACACTGTCCTTGGATTTTTTTTCTGTCAAGGATAGAACTCTACCACTTGAGCCTCAGCACCACTTCTGGCTTTTTCTAAGTATGTGGTACCAAGGAATCGAACCCGGGTCTTTGTGCATGCTAGGCAAGCACTCTACCACAAGGCCAAACTCCAGGCTCTATATGGCTTTTGTTTCTATATCCTGGAGGTCCTTTCATTTAGCATCATACTATATGGACTTATTAGTGTAGGTTTTGTTCTATTGTAAATCTCTGCTAGGAGAGCCCAAGGTTTCTACTGAATTTGACAAATGAGGGAGACTCTTGGGCCTATGTTCCTTTGAGTCTGGCTTACTTCACTTAATATGATCTTTTCTAAGTCTTTTCATTTCCTTACAAATGGGGTGATGTGGTTCTTTCTGACAGCAACATAGAATTCCATTGTGTATAAATACCACAACTTGTTGATCCACTCATCAACTGAGGGACATCTGGGTTGGTTCCATATCTTTGCTATGGTAAATAGTGCTGCAATGAACATCATTGTGCTAGTGGATTTAGTCTGCCCTTGTTTCTGGACAATTGGGTAAATGCCAAGTAGTGGAATTGCTGGGTCATAGGGGAGTTCTATGTTTAGTCTTTTGAGGAACTGCCATACTGCTTTCCTTAGTGGTTGAATGAGTTTGCACTCCCACCAACAATGTAGTAGTGATCCCTCCTGGCCACATCCCCTCCAGCATCTGTTGTTATTAGATTTCTTAGTCATGGCCCTTCTAACTGGAATGAGGTGGAATCTTAGAGTTGTTTTCATTTGCGTTTCTTTTATGGCCAGAGATGTCAAGCATTTCTTCATGTGTCTATAGGCCATTTTTGTTTCTTCTTCAGAGAAGACTCTCTAAGTCTTTGGCCCATCTCTTAATGGGATGGTTGTTTCTTTGGAGATTAGTTTTAGAGTGAGTCAATTTTTTGAGCTGTTGATATATTTTAGATATGAGGCTTTTGTCCATCATATGGTTAGTGAAGATCTTCTCCCACTCTGTAGGCTTTCTAGTTAATTTGCTAGCTATGTCCTTTGCCATACAGAAGCTCTGCAGTTTAATGCAGTCCCACTTATCCAGCCTTTCTCTGATTTGTTTTGTTTCTTGGTCCTTATTAAGTAAGTTTCAACCTGTGCCAAGGAGGCCTAGTGCGTCTCCTATTCCTTCTTGTAAAGTTTTCAGGGTATCTGCCTTTACCTCAAGGTCTTTGATCCATTTGGAGTTAATCCTGGTGCTGGGTGACAAAGAAGGATCCAACTTTAGTTTTCTGCAGGTGCTTAACCAGTTCTGCCAGCACCACTTGTTGAAGAGGCTGTCTTTCTTCCATTCTATTTTTTTGGCTCCCTTATCAAAGATTAGGTGGCCATAGGTCTGTGGGTTAATATCTGGGTCCTCAGTTCTACTCCATTGGTCTTCAGGCCTGTTCTTGTGCTAGTACCAAACTGTTCTGGTCACTATAGCTCTGTAATAGAGTCTAAAGTTTGGTGTTGAAATTCCTCCTGTGCTGTTCTTTCTGCTAAGGAAATCTATGGTTTTTAAAAGATAAATAATCCCCAGGTTCAGCCTCAGCCTTATTAAAGTTTAAGAATACACATGACTCTTGCAGAATAACATTCTTTGTGAAAAACACTGTTCAGACCATGATTACAACAAACTTCAAGATCAGAGCTCCCAGTTTCTTGCATCTCAGTCTTTTGTACTAAGGCAGAAGAATACCAAATATTTAAACTTACTCACATCTATCTTTCTTTCTTTCTTTCTTTCTTTCTTTCTTTCTTTCTCTCTCTCTCTCTCTCTCTCTCTCTCTCTCTCTCTCTCTCTCTCTCTCTCTCTCTCTCTCTCTCTCTCTCTCTCTTTTGTTTTGTGAGTTACAGGGCTTGAACTTGGCCTGGATGCTGTCCCTGAGCTCTTTAGCTCAAACCTACCACCCTACTCCTGGGCCTGAGCATTTTCCCTGAGCTCTTTAGCTCAAGGTTACTGACCTGCCCTTAAGCCAAGCCCTACTTCCCATTTTCTAGAGGAAATTGGAGATAAGTGTCTCAGGTCTTTGGCCCAGGCTGGCTTTGAACCTTGATCCTCAGATCTCAACCTTCTGAGTAGCTAGGATTATAGGTGTGAGCCACCGTGACCAGCTTAAACTCACTCACTTTTTAATGAACAAATGATCACAAATCTTTCTTGAAACGTTAAATATTGTTTGTTCTCAAGAAAGAGAGAATAGAAGCTGAAGACAGAGTAAATTACTCTGTTCCACGTTCCTTTCCTAAATCAACGCATGATTGCTTTCCAATAAGCCATTCTATAGTGAGGACATTCTAGTAAACCCGAAGTTATCAGGCTATGACTTCAACCTTAAAAATTTCTTTTTCACCATCATGTAATATTAGTTTCCTGTGTAAAATTACAATCATAAATAAACATTGTACTTTCATTTTTATCATGTTCAAATATTTTTATGAACTACATAAATAAGTTCTGAAAGTTAAAATCCTATTTCCATGCCCACATCCATCTATTTGTTTCTAGGGGTAAAAAGAGAAAATGAAAAAAACTATTTGTTTTATTGATGATAATTAAGCTTATGACACATAAGCCATTATGGGAACTTATTTTCTTGTAGACTTGGAATTTGTTTGCCAGATATGGATAAGAAATCAATTTCTCTCTCTCTCTCTCTCTCTCTCTCTCTCTCTCTCTCTCTCTCTCTCTCTCTGTACATATATATATATATATGTCTCCATCTCTCTCACACGCATACACACATGTATATATATATAACATTTGTATCTTAATTAATATACTAATCACATTTGTTTGAAAATTAGAACAGCATAGTGACTTTATATTCTATTCATCTGACTTATTGCTAGGGCATGTAGTACAGATGACACAAAAGATTGAAGCATGGCATCTGATAGACAAAACAAAACATTAAATGACTGAACAAATGAATAAAGATGGAAATATATGTGTATGTATATATATGTGGTGGAATAGAGCAGAAGGTGGCATATAAATTGTTAAAATCTTAATATTATTACAATATTCAGTTGGAAAGTGCTAACATCCAATATTTTGGCAAAACTGTACTGATTGTTTTAACAACTAGTTCTTAGAGCCACTAACAATTGAAGATCAACAGATGAAAAAGCAAGAACTTCCCTTTTCAATTCTTATTAAGGTCAATGAGATGATAATGTTATCTTTACACAATTTTCTTTAGGAGAAACATTTCCATGGATAAATCTGGATCTGTATTATAAGGGAAGCTCTTTTTGGAAAACTACTTTAAATCCAGGCCACTTGATTATACTTTCTTCAGTGTATTTAGAAGGAAATGTTACAATAGGTAGTGATATATTTAGAAAAGGGCAGAAAAATGAAAAATAATTATATGAACAAAATAAGAAACCTAGTTATTATGGTAATTTCTGAGCAGCTCGATTTGTAGAGCTTGTTGTTCCTTATCAACAAAGCCTTATGAGCAAATATGTCTCCTGAAAACCAGAAAAGATAATATCAGAGAAGAGGCTAGAATTATCAAAACATAAAAGAACATAGTCTGTATAATTAAGGTAGAACCCAATGCTGCTAATTACTTCCTCATTCTTAGTTTTAAATGTAATTGCTTAAATATGCCCACCAACTGGCACCATTCATCTTTGCACCTATGTGAAAATAAAGATGCTATGTGGAAATTTTCCATGATTTATTTATTTCTGTGAAAGCTAGTAAGTGATAGTCTCAAATATTTCCTTGAGGTCTGAGCATGATGATACATATTGGTAGTACCAGTGTAAGGAGAAACAGAACTAAGAGTCTAAAGTAAGAATTTAGCCCAGGCAAAAATAAGAGTCCTCATTTCAAAAACTAAAACCAAAAGGGCTAGGGGTTGGTTTAAGTGATAGAGTACCCATTTAGTGAGTGAGAGGTCCTGAGTTCAATCCCCAAATGCTCCAAAACAAAAAAATCTTGTTATAAAACTCTAACATTCTTCAAATTATGATCTGTGAACAAATTACATCAGAATACTGAGAGTACTTATTTTAAAGACAGAACTCTGGTCTTTAGGCTATATCCACTAAAATCAAAATGCCAGAAAGTGGAACCTGGGAATTTGAGAGTTCACTGAGAGCCTGAGTGGTTATAATTCACAAACACATATAAGAAGTACAACTCAATGATTCAGGCAAATGTGATAAAGTATAGATGGATTTTATTTTCTCGAGGAAAAACATTGAGCATTTATATCCATTCTTCAACATGACCCTAAGTCTCAGAAAATTGCTGAAAGTTACTATTGCTTAGCAGAATTGTTTGTCCTTCATTAGAGTAATTTGTGATCTAATTTCAGTTCCCACAAGCTCAGAATATAAAAGCCAAAACCAATCTTAAAGTGGAAATTAATTGGCTGCATTGTTATCTTTCTCAACAGAGAAAAAAGTATTTATAGGGTAGAATTTAGAAGACAAGCAGTCACACGGAAGGAAAGTTCCAAAGTTATTACTTACAATGGATATAGAAATCATGCTGACAGATATTTTAGATATGCATTGGACATAGTCTCAATTTATTTGCAAAATACTGGATTAAAAAAAAGATATAATCAGCCATAAAGTGTAAGCTCCCACATATGGCTCTCTGGAGCCATATGACCAACTACCTCAGAAATATTTTTAATTAAATAATATAAACATCGACAATTGTCTATGCTATGAGAGATATACACACATTGAAGAGAATTCATTTCTTGGCTGTTGTCAGATTACAGCAAAATACTGCCAGGTACAGTGACATTTTTATGCTGAAACAAAGCTACAACACCAAATCTGCCTCCTCAAGCACCTCGGTCAGTACTGAGCCACAGATTTTACACAGCCAAGATCACATTCCCTCTGCACTCTGACATATCCTAAGGTTCCTCTTGCAACCCCATAGATAGAGGGAGTGTGGTGTGCTGACTATAAATATTCTACTCCCAGGGTTTCTAGCCTGAACAGTCTTTCCACAGGAATATGTCAGGAGTTCAGTTTGGAGAGACTCTCCAAACCGAATGGATAAAACTTTTGTTTCTGTTCTCCCATCAGCCATTGCATCTCAGGGCTTTGTTATGGATATTATTAAAGAATGAATCCTCCCACTTGGGAAGATTGCATGGAAACACTTTCCCATCCGGCCTTTGCCATCCAGGAGGAGACCAGGGAGCTGAACTGTTGCCTCTAACTTCCCCTTTTCTTAACATCTATGCCATCTCTTCTTCTCAATACAATCTTTTAAACCCAGTCCTTTGTCCTTTGTCTTCTGTTTGCCATTCTCACCCAAGCCCCAAAGGAAAGATAAACCAGTCTGACAGCTTCACAAACAGCTCTCTGTAGACAAAAATCACGTTCATTTGTAAGCCCATCATGAAACCTAAACTTACACTGTCTGCTCAAGGGCACTTCTGTAACTTGCAGGAAAGCTGGACATGACACTTCCACAGCTCCTGACTTAATCTTTCTTGTTACTCACAACTTTCTCTTTCCAGAGCCAAATTACATGTGCTCATCTACATCTTAGATACTTAGGGTTGAAAAATCTTTCCACTATATGATTTTTTTTACCTAGCCACAGGTGAATTTGCTCTCCCCCAAAAGGGAATGACTCTTCCTCAATTTTATTTCTTTGACTACAGTGGCATTCCTTTCCACTAAGACTCCAAATTCCAGATTAAAAGTATCAAATGCCCAAAACAAATATTACAGTTCTTCCCTTGAGATGGGTCATACCTGGCTGATGGATTCTCTGTCACTGTTATGCTAAGGCTCCATGCCTGGAATGTGAGATATTCTACTAAGACACATCTGGGTCTATACACCAGTGTACTCTTCCTTGGTAAGCTTGACTGAAATGCAGATCCCTACCCCAGAAATGGTAATTTAATCATGTGACAAATTTCCCCAAGGGAAATCGTTTGAGATGTACTCATCCCCCAATGAGATTTTATCACAATGATCTCACCTACATGAAAGGGTAAAAACTTCATTCATTGATATTCCCAAACACAGTCTCAGTTAGATATATATATATATATATATATATAGAGAGAGAGAGAGAGAGAGAGAGAGAGATAAATAGATATAGATGTATATTTGTGTGTGAAAGGATGAAGAGCAATATTAAGGAACTTGAAAATGATTAGTAAACTAAATTCTTTTGCTTAAAAATCTTCCAATTTGGAAGAGTTAGCTATTTTCTACAACTAGGCTCAGGAGCAGGTATCGCTGATATTCCTGTGACCAAAATAAGAAACAAGAAAGAGGATAACAAAACATAATTGCTACTATTCAAAGAAGTTTTTGTTTATAAGTGCTATGAGTAATAGGGAGAGAATGCATTATTCAGCAAATGGAATCTGTGAAATGGTTGTTTATTAAATAACACCTCATAATGAATTCCAAAAAATGTCAGTGTTAAAATTAGAAGGGTGGACTAAAAGGGGAAAAATGCATACTCTTCATGAAAATTATAGGCAATATTTCTTCCAGATGGTGAAATCATTTTCCCCAAAGAAAAATTATAAAGGAAATCAAAAAGGGAAAATCAGATTTGATTATATCATATTTTAAAACTTGAATATGTCAATAAAAATAAAATAATAATAATAAAGGTTTGGGAATGTGGCTTAGTGGCAGAGTACTTGCCTAGTATACATGAATCCCTAAGTTCAATTTCTCAGTACCAGAGCCAGACGTGGCTCAAGTGGTAGAATGTTAGTCTTGAGCAAAAGAAGCTCAAGGACAGTGCTCAGGCCCTGAATTCAAACCCCGGGATAAGCAAAAGAACAACAGCATCAAAAAAAAAAAAACCCAAACCCATAAAGTTACCAGGATGGACAGTAACAAACTGAAAGTATTAGATACAAATAAGGTACTGTGTTATCTAAAGAGGCACCCCTCAGAGCCCCAGCAAATCTAGAATGAACTCATGGATCCACCACTGTGGATTATTCACAGATGCATGCAAGTGTGATCCATAGGCACGCTTTATGTGTGAACCTGCCGGCACCAGCACCAGTATCCTGCACCCGGGCACAGTCAATACCTCACAGTCAAGAAACAGAATCAATTTTAACTTGGATGTCTTCTCAATATAGTCATACAAACGTAACTAGGAGGAGGATAACAAAATGTTAAAATTTAAACCATAAGAGACTATGTCTGATTGGAAAAACAAAATACTTGTTTTCAATAAGTTATTATTTCCACAACTTGCTATCCAGAAATAATTTCAGACTTCTTAGCTGGACATTTAAACCACTCAAGAATCATGTCTACTAACATCTCCCAAAATGAGTTCTATCCTCTGCATTGGCCCAACCAACTTTTTGCTCTTCATTTCTCAGTATTTGTATGTCTCCGTTTCTAGACTGAATACACATCCTTCAAATCCTTCCTTCCCCTCACTTCCTATCTATTCAAAGAGCTCTTCAAGCTCTTCAAAATACAATTTCTTCTCCTTTGAAATGTGTTTTCAGCCTTGGTTTTCAGTGTCAATTATTTGGAATATTGGCTTTGCATAGAGATTAATTGAATTATCTCCAGCATTGTCTATTAAATGGCATCATCAAAAGCCAAACATTTTATGTTATTTTCAATCCATTGTCTTCAACTTAGTTCTATTCTTACAATGTTACTATAAAATGTGTTTGTTTGTGAATGATATCCTTAGTATGTGGATTTTAAATCCAAACAGTACAAGAGCAATGACTCAATATTTGGGTACCCAACGTTATGGACATGGTCTTGGAGATATAAACTTAACTACATAGACATAAAAATCTATGATGGGCTATATATTCTAAAAATACAATGTTTTATTACATATATTAATATGACATACAAACCCTCAACTTAATTTTAATTATGTTCTAAAACCTATGTGCCAGTGATTATATATAGAGATTCCCTTCTTGAATACTTGTTTGTTAAGCATGACATTTGAAATATGATGTAAAAATCAAAGTTAATAAATTCTTTAATAAAAAATGTGATTGTTAACTTTCAGTAGAAGGATCAGGGCCTTGATGTCAGCCTGCTCTGGGTGGAATTTAGTCTGAACTCTGAGTTAATTTTGTCATCTCTAAAATAGTGATAATAAGAGCCGGGAGTTTGACGTAGTGGTAGAGTGCTTGCCTAACATGCACAAAGATTCCAGGTTCTATACATAAAAAAGCCAGGAGTGGTGTTGTGGCTCAAGTGGTAGAACAGTAACATTGAGGAAAGCCCAAGGACAGTGCTCAGGCCCTGAGTTCACTCCTCAGGATTGGCAAAAAAAAATAGTGATGATAATAATAATAGTACCTGAGACTAAAAGAAGTGTGAAATGATATCTCTGAATTTACAGTTCAGTATCTAAGACAAAGAAGATACTGAATATATCATATGAATTGTCATCATTATCGTCATCATACATTTACAAGGCTTCTTAAAACAGGGAAGATCCTATCTGCAGTACAGCCCCATGTCATTACTTATTTCACAAATATTTATTCTGGGGCTTGTGGCATACCAGGTTCTACTCTGATAAACACAGCAAATAAGCCCTTGATCTCATTTCACTTGTAATCCAGTGGGAACTGAATTTTATCATAGAACCAAATCTTAAGCCATTGAAGCAAGAAATCATTCTTACAAAACTGATTATGATTATTTTAACTATGACTCAGAGTTTTCTGTCCTGAAAAATAATGCATGCATTATAACTGTAAGCAAACTTTGAGGACATCATGTTGCTTCTGCAATTCTTTGTAGGAACCAAAACCAAACTACCTTACATATGAACATAACTACTTCTAGTTGAACTCTGTTTTGCATGTGATTCAGGGTCAGTTTTTGCTGCACTTCTGATGTTCACCACCTGGAGATGCAAATGTTAAGCTAGTCATAGCAAAGAAGAAGATGCCTGAAGTAGTCTACACACACACAGACACACACACACACAGACACACACACACACTCCACTTCTGCACTTAAGTGAAGTAAGCCAGACCCAAAAGAACATAAGCTCCATGGTTTCCCTCATTGGTAATAACTAGTATATGTCTATGATAGTCCCAGTAGAGGATCACAATCGCTCAATAGCTATGTACCTATGGCCATATAAGATAATGCTAAGCAAAACGAACTCCAAGATATGGACACAAGAGGTTTTTTTGTGGTGGTTTTTTTTTTTAATGTATTGTGTGAAGTTATTTCTTTTTTCATTCATTTTTTTTCTCCTTTGATTTACTCCCTGTTGTCACTGCATTTGATTTTGGTGCCCTGGGTCTTGTATATACATTTATCTGAATTAGGAAAGGAAAGGGAACAAAAAAATGGTGAGATAGGGCTGGGAGCATTGGCTAGTGGTAGAGTGCTTGCCTAGCATGCGCCAAGCCCTGGGTTCGATTCCTCGGTACCACATATACAGAAAAATCCAGAAGTGGTGCTGTGGCTCAAATGGTAGAGTGCTAGCCTTGAGAAAGCCCAAGAACAGTGCCCAGGCCCTGAGTTCAAGCCCCAAGACAGGAAAAAAAAAAGGACAAAGGGATAACCAATACCACAGTGATACTCACAAGACAATGCATTGGAAATGAACTTTACAAGTTGGAGGAAAGTGACGGGGGAGGGAAAGTGGGAGAAAGGGGAGGGAAAGTGGGAGAAAAAAAGGGAGTGGGTAACAATGTTCAGTAACAAATGTACTTATATGTACATATGTAATTTTAACCTCTCTGTATATCACCTTGACAATAAAATTAAATTTAGAAAATATTTACATTTCCTGTTATGAAACTAGATGACTTCCATTATTTCCATTTCTAAAATCCATTGTTCTCCAGAGCTGGCTGATCAACTATTAACAGTTCTTGTTGAAGTATCTTCTGACCATCAGCTGAATGAACATTTAGAATAAAAATACTAATAAAAATGTTGGCCTATGCACACATTGACTCCCTGCTCAACTAGCTCATGGAACTATGACCTATAAAATTAGAGTCTCATTTTTTTTTCACCACACCACCTGTTACAATGCTTCTTGGCTGTCAGTCAACTGGTAGATTAATATTTTCCCATATAAAAATGTGGTATGTGGCCTTACGTATAACCCCTTGAAGGACAGACTAAGTGACATGAAGGCATTGGAAAGAACAGTGGTTACCAACCTGAATGGAAATAAAGACAGGGGTCACTGGACCCCTTATGTGTGGAAAATATCTCTTCCTTTTAGCCACCTTGTATTTTATGTTATGTAATGTCGTAAGTCTTTAGGTACATGCTTCTTAAAGAGACAGTAGGTGATTATGAGCTGGGCTTGATGCTGTTTTCTTTTTTTTTTGTCTCTCTAGTTGTAGTTGACAAATACATTTTGTTTAAGAAAATAGGAAAAAGCAGTAGGAATGTCACTGGCATAGCTAGAAGGATTTTCTGGAAGAGAGTTATTTGATAGCTTTCATCCAGAGTGGAATCTCAGAGAAAGAGAATGATATTAAGAAAGGATTTTCATTCCACTATCTCTAAATCACCAGTAGCTTGAATTGCAGGCTTGACTCACAACCACCCAGCTTTATCCTAGTTTTTTTTTTTTAATTCAATCAAATTTATTTATTTATTTAATTGCCAGGCCTGGGGCTTGAACTCAGGGCCTGGGCTCAGCCCTTGAGCTTTCCCAAGGCTAGTGTGCTACCACTTGAACCTCAGCATCACTTCTGGCTTTGTGTGTGTGTGTATGTGTGTGTGTGTGTGTGTGTGTGTGTGTGTGTGTGTGTGTGTGGTAACCAAGGAATCAAACCGAGAGCTTCTTGAATGCTAGGCAAGCATTCTAGTGGTGGGACAAACTCCTGGCCCATCATCCTATTTTTAAAATAATATTTAATGTTAACTTATTGCTAAGCTCTGAAATCTTACATTTAATTTTTTTAGGGAAGAGTTTCAAATCTCTTTTTGTTTCTTCCCATTAACTTAACATTTCAGAAATGCCTCTCTAGACTATTTTTCAATTGCTCATCTCATCTTTGGTGAAAACTATTAGCTTGCTTTGTGCACTTCAATACATTGAAAGCAATTTTGAAGTAGCACAACTTTGGATTTCCTGTGTTGTTATTCCTTAAAAGACATGAATAATTAAGACTCCTCAATTTTTCATTTTAAATTCTGTAGGACTTATACTTATTTGTAAAGAATTAATATCTGGGGCCAGGAGAGTGGCGTAGTGGTAGAGTGCTCAGCCAGCATGCATGAAGCCCTGGGTTCGATTCCTGGATACCACATACACAGAAAAACCTGGAAATGTTGCTGTGGCTCAAGTGGTGGAGCATTAGTCTTGAGAAAGCCCAAGGAAAGTGCCCAGGCCCTGAGTTCAAGCCCCAGGACTGGCAAAAACAAAACAAAACAAAAACCAGAATTAACATCTATTTTTGACTAATAATAGAGAGGAAGAAAAGTAAAACAAAAGGGAGAATCAGCCAAGTGACAAAGAGAAACTAATTGTTCTATTTTTTCTTTTCAGATTCAAAATGGCTTTCAAATAAGGAAGAAATCTTGTCTCCGTTGAATAGCTTCCCAAATGCTTTCTTCACACTGCACACTGGGACTGTGGGCAATCACTTACCCAAGTGGGGGTTGATGAAGCTTCCTCTGTTCCTCTGCTTCCTGCTGTTGGTTTTCCTGAAAGGGGCAGTAGCCTAATAGAAGGATTCCATTTTCTTTCTTATTTTAAAAATATCAGCATCTTCCTACTGAATCGAGACAATTCTTTTTTTTCTATCTATGCCACATCCTAATAACCAATGTCAAACAAATATTCACACATACTGCTAGATCCATTCTGTAGTTTTTACTCTGATTGTAGTGTTTAGTCCAATTTTTCTTTCCATCTCTATTCTCTTCACCGTGGCATCTTTCATATTTGTACTCAGAATCATTTTCTGCGTTCGACTTTTAAAGCAAGTTCCTCTATTTCTAGTGCCTACATTTTACAGGAAGTTTATCCTGTATCACGTGATTAAGCTCAGATTATATAAGATATCTTCCCTTTTAAGGATTTGCCATCTGGGAAATTTTCCATTCATTGTCTCATTTGTGAAATGCTTTACTATATTCCCCAAATTAGAGAACATGTATGACATGTTCAAAACTGTGTGTGAATCATAACTCACCACTCACTAAATATGAGGGACTTTCAAGTTATTTGACTTATCCCGGAGTTCCCTTATTTGTTAACTAACCTAAGAAAAATAGTTTCCCAAGATAGTTGTGAAGATTAAATAAGATTATTTATATAAGGTACTTTGGCCTAAAAACTAGCCCATATCAGCTATTTTTAATGATCTAAAGATAACGTAGTCATCAGGAATTGAGCATATATTGTTCTAATTTCTATGCTTGATCTGATGCTTATCTTTCAGTATGAGCAACAAATAAGCTGCTTCTCTGAAGAATAATTAAGTCAGTGGGAAGTATTCCCACAAATCTAATCTACTAAAAGTATGAGCTTCTAAGAAGTAGGTGCATTTGGATGAGAAGAACCTCAAGCCTAAGGATGGGATAAGAGAGAGAAAGGTTTTCTCATAAAAAAGAAGATCTAGGAATGGAGGATCCCAGATGGTTTTGTTTTCAGCAACTCTACCCTTCAAGCATAGAGAAAGTTCTAATGGCTTTTTAAAAATATTTTTATTGTATTTAATAAAAGGGTTACATGATATTTGCCAGATAGAAGGTGCATTAATTCACATACATTGATACCCTTCCACATGTCTTGGTACCTATTACCCTCCCCCCCAACCACCCCCAAAAATCTAATGGCTTCTTGACTTGTAAAAATTGTCATTATTATGGCTACTGTTGCCCCTCAGTGTGTCTCACCAAACATGCCCAAGTATTAAACCATTCTGTATTTGGACCAGTGGAGGAAATGTGGAAGTAAAAAATAGGAAAGAGGAGATTTTAGCTTCTTCTCTTTCCTTCATTTTTATCTGGAAGCACAGGAATATTTGAGGGATGAGCTAGAAAGAATTTTTAATAAGGTCTTTTTTTTCTCCCCACTATGTCTGTTCGGTTAACTCAGTCTGTTTTTTCATATAAATTGATTTTTAAAAATTATTTCAGACATTTGAATACTTATTATACAAAGTAAATTTTTCTAAAACTCTAAAATGAAAGCAGTTTGAACCAGTACAGATATCAATTAAAAGTTTACTTCAAAAAC
Organism: Megascapheus bottae; assembly: GCF_031878675.1. Lineage (NCBI taxonomy): Eukaryota > Metazoa > Chordata > Mammalia > Rodentia > Geomyidae > Megascapheus > Megascapheus bottae. Next base: position 33,376,613 of record NC_143517.1, on the reverse strand, counting down.
AAGAATTAAAAAAGCAAACATTGGTTTAGCCTCCTTCAAAAAATTAAATCTTTTTTGTTGTTGGGTAATGAGACATTTTTTGACTTGTTTGAAGCCCAAAGATTTGCTTTCATTTTGCTAAGTCAATTTCCCTTTTATAGACAACTTAACTGAGCAGAAACAAACTGATCAGTCAGTTCAAGTGCACAAATTTTAAGATAAATAAACAGAGCAAAAGTTTATTTTGCAGTTCTACACTGACATCTCATTGATGGAAAATAATTTCAACTGAAAACACCCCCCCTCTCTAACAGCCATACCTTAGAACTGCCAACCCTGCTGAATCACTTCCCCATGAACAAACAGCCCCATAGGTCTTGGAAGAGAGCCTGAGACCAAGGCCAAGTCTGGTGCTGAAGCCCCAGGAAGACAACAGATGCTGTTGGAACCTTGGAATCCTCTACTCAAGATGAGATTGCTCTCCCACCGGCCTCCCTCACATCCAGCTTCCATCTGCTCTGTTTGACTTCCCTTTTTTCTGCCGAATAAAAAGAAGCCCTCCTTGTAAGGGAGGTATGCCATTTTTTTTTTCCCAGCCAGATTGAAAGAGTCTTGGTTAACCCTTCTCAGGCATAATAAAACCAAAATAATATGCTTGCTTGTAATTAGATAATGGTCTTAGTAAAGCATAGTGTATAAAAGAGTAGAATATCATGTACTTTTTTTAAAATAATAGCTGTAGAATATTGAGAATTTACAATTACATCGTTATAAATGAAGATAGCAAAAGATAGTTGAGTTTATACTTTATAAACATAAAATTGTAAAGAAAAATGTATACGTATTGCAGGAATCTTAGCAGTGTAAAATATGTTGTTTATATGTTCATTGAATCAGTCAACAATATCACTATGGAATGGTTTATATTCTCTGTCCTGCAATTCTTAGTGAATTTGGTAAGCCAAAGACGCAAGCAAACCAAGAGTCTTTTTGCTTGAAGCTGCTAAATCTAAACATGCTCATTTGGCCCAAACTCATGCAGTAACAGGATCTACTTTTCTTTCTTTTTCTAAAATTCATTGTAAAAGATGATGACTAGGATCTCATTAGGAAAGATGTAGAGGAAGCTGTCTTTGCCTAGTATGCCCCACCTGCATTGTTCAGGCCTAGAATTGTTTGCCATTGCTTTCCACCTCACTTGGGCTGCTCTGTGTTGGTTTTAGGTTTACTGTCCATGAAACTAAAACAGGTGTCCATGGAGGAGGAAGTCATATTGACCGATCCATGCTCTTCCTTCCTTTATTATTTTGATCTTTGCACATCATAACTTAGGCAACAGCATTGTGCAGAAATATTTATTTCTTTTAACTCAACTTCATTTAATCAAGAGCTTTCATTTTAGCACATTTGGAATCAGACAATCAATCTTACAGTCAAATATTTTCACTAACAGCATCTTACAGTTTTCATTTAAAACAGAGAAGAATAAAGAGACAGAAACAGAAAGACACAGATGGGAGACAGAGAGAGGGAGAGAGGGGAGAGATGAATTTGTTTGTCAATTTTTTTTCTCTGGGGATAAAAGGTGAGTGTTCTAGTTTTAATGACAAGAGGAACAATAAGACTTCAGAATAATAGACATTATGAAAGAGAAAGCTATGGTAAACGATATTGCAAAATATTTTCTCAGCACATGTCTACAGCCCTCTCTCATGCTTCAGTTCACTGTTCTTTGTGAGATGGAAGTGGGTGGATCATGAACACAAGCAGTAGTCTACCAAAAAAGGCTGTCTCTTTTTAATTTTTTGTTGGTGGTGGGGCTTGAACTCTGGGCCTGGGCGCTGTCCCTGGGCTCTTCAACTCTACCCCTTGAGCAACAATGCTGCTTCGTTTTCTAGTGATTAATTGGAGAAGAGTCTCACGGGCTTTAGTGCCAGGGTTGCCTTTGAAACTTGATCCTCAGATCTCAACCTCCTGAGTAGCTAAGATTACAGGCATGAGCAACCATGCCCAGCTAATTCTCTTTTTAATTATGAGAAAACTTTCCTGTCTAATGAGTCGAAATGACGTGGTGCCCATAGGTTGTTTCATTAGTGTTTTACATTCTCCATTGGACGGCAAGTTACTCCAAGTGTTTAATATGTTCTTCATCAAGACGTAAAGTAGAACAAAAGAGCCTTGGACAAAATAACAGGTATGTGTGGGGGTGTCTGGAAGCATTTCTTAGCAGTCACTTCATGTAAGTAAAGGGTTGGCATCCAGTCAGACCTGTTATAAGTATAGAATAGAAAAATGTAGTCGTTTAAGTTCTTAGATAAATATATGTGTCAGAAACACAGTCACTAAAACTAAATTCAGTGACCTCTGCTCTATTTGGTTGGCTACATATTTGAGTTATAAAATCCTGTAACGAGGAAGTGGACCTGTGGTTCATGAGGTTCAGTGCTATCCTTGAACACCAAGCTCAGGGACAGCACCCAGGCCCTGAGTTCAAGGCCTAGGACCATCACGTGCACACGCACACACACACACACACACACACACACACACACTAACAAGATATTTCACTAGAAACAAAAACACAATGTATTGAGATTATTACTCTCGGTTCAGAGTTTTTAAACTTTAAATTTTGAGTGAGACTCTTTTTTACTTCTTTTTTAAAAATAACAGAAAGAAGAGAGAAAAAAACCGACTTTTCTAATCTTACAAAAGCTCGTCCTCATCTCTTGATTTTTTTCCACTTCTTTTTTTAAACAAAGTTCATAGTCCATTTAAAAATAATCTGTGAACCTGTCCCCATTTGAATGATACTTTTAACTAGTACAGAACTGCATGAACTAATGAGCACAAGAGCTTCTGAATAAAAAGCGGTAATTACTGTTTGCTCACAATGTTCTCATGATATAAGACTTAATAAGACTGCACAGTGTTTATCAAGCCAGCCTTGTCTCTCATATAAACATATTACATTGTTATATAAGCTTAATAAAAATTGTTAAAAATCAACTACTATGATTTGAGATAATTCCCAAATGTATAAGTCATCTGTGAGCAATTCTATAGGTGGTGATATCATGGTTTGGATTGTAAATGTCCCCCAAATCCATATGTTGAAAATCTGATGGCCAGACAGCAGCACTTGGGAGAAGCGATAGAGTCTTTAGGAGGCAGAGTTAGAAGGAAGTTGCTAGCCATTTGGAAAGGACATTAGGAACCTGGCCCTTTCCTTGCAGGAGTCATGGCCTCTAGGGTGTGAGTAGTGTTCTATCAACATGATGCCCTAACCACACATCCAAAACAACAATTGTTGTGAAGATCAAATCAGATAATGCTTATAAAAAAAAAACAAAAACATTGAATTGAGCTCAAAGTATTTGTCCAGTGACAAGTTTTCATCTCAGCATTTCAAAATGCTGCCATAGGAGTAAAAAAGGAGATGCTTTCTGAGTTTTCAACTAACTATAGGAGGAGAAACTCCCTTAGATTAGGTCAGCCCCTAATAACTTTGCATGAATAGCTGAAAATGGCATCCTCACGATATTCCTATTTTCCTTCCATTTCTTCCCTCTTACCCTCACTTGACCTACTCTTAGGTCTCATGAGTTATGTGAGAGAAAAAACTTGTGCCTGTGGTCCTCTGAGTTCATTTCCACCATTACCAAGCTTAGATGCCTGTTCCATAGCTCCAGATACACTGACACCAGTCATCTCCCTGCCCCACATTTCTGGAAATCCACAGCCCAAGTGCTCTGCACCAACCGGCTTCTATTTTCCCCTCCCTACAAGACTGCAGAGGGATGTTGAAGAAAAAGTCTGGGTATTTTTTTTTTACTTTGGTCAGCTCTTTCAGATTTTTTTAACAGGTATATTAACAATGTAAGATTTTTTTTCCCCCAGAGTCTCACACTTCTCTATAACCCCATGCTCATTAGATAATTTTCCTTCTAGACACTCTACAAATGCATAGATGTAGTGTGTGTGTGTGTGTGTGCGCGCGCGTGTGCATACACACATACACACACACAACATACTGACTGCTAAACTGAAACTCTTAGATTAAATAAATAGCTTGTTATTTGAGACAATGTCATCTTGAACAAACATAGAAGACACATTTCCTTGGAATGAAGCTGTTTGTTTTGGCTTGGTGATCATAGGGTAGTATTCATGGGGTTTCCACTTTTGTCCTTGGTCCAGTAGGAAGGATTCCAAGAGTATTAAGAATCAGACTAGTTTATAGTGGTTAAAAGATTAGAGAAGGTCAATTTTGCAAGGAAAAAGAAACAACCTAGGATCCATTTGGGGATGGTCTTTCAGGTCACTTTCTTCTATTCCAGTTGTCTGGTATCTCATTTCCGTGCCAATCAGGAGGCACCCATTACTTGCCAGTTGTACTATCTTTCTTCCAGAACACTGGATCAGCTATTATGGAAAGCTTCGCTGTGTGTGTGCTGTCTGTAGAGTTCACACTAGAAGCCTTAGGAAGGTCAAGCAGCTGCAGAAGCCTCTGTTCAAAACAGCTTAGAATACTGAGTGGGCTTGGCAGCAACTGCCTTTGGAAGCACCAAAACAAAAGCACTAGCCAGCAATTCATTTGATTAAACTCGAGACATCTACTTTGTTCACCCTGTTCCCATAAGGAAACAGCTGTGTTTGAGGGTTTTGTGAGTTGCAGATTTGAGCCAAGAAATCTACCCTGACAACAAAGGCATGTCAGAAGCAACCAGGAGCAGAATCAGAGACTCAGAGTGCTGAAATGTTCTAGCTAAAGAGTGCTAAATGAAGGGAAATCTTTGGTATTTTATTTTTTGACTTCAGCTAATACATTCCTCTGCTGCTACTGCATGGTGCTTGCTCTTTGTAAAATCACCAAATTATCCAAAAGATCTGAACTTTTGTAAAAGTCACTGGTCACTATCTTGCCTGGGTTACACTGAATTATCTCCTAATGAGTGTCCTTGATTGTTTCCTTTTTTCCCCTAAAGAGTAGCCATTTTCCAAAGGCAAATTTAGTCATGCCACTTAGCTGCTTCAACTTTTTCTAATGGCCTCCCATCATGACAAAAAAAAATCAAACTTCTCATCTTGATTTATAAGGATTTATCTCATTTAACCAGCATCAGTCTGTCCAAGCTCATTTCACACCTCTTCCTGACCTACCCTGTGCCAGGCACATAGCCTTCCTCAGCTGTCCATCATGCCAAGTTTGTGTGTTGAGACTTTTATGCTTGCTGTCCTCTTTGCTTGAAGGTGCTGATGAATTTTCACAGTGAAGGTTTTTTTTGTGGAATTATTGAAAACTAATTGGTTTCAACAAAGATAATTCTAGTAAGCCTGTGTTGATTTAGTCACTTTTCTTAGATACGTAAGCACAGATTTTCGTCTTACCTTCCATTCTAGCAATTTTTTAATACTATACCTTTGGTAGTGACATTATTTTACATTAAAAACTCTGGAACTCATTTTTTGATGAAATAATAGTAGTTATATTCTGCAAGTTTAGTTTGTAAACTAAAAATCTTAGCAAGTCAGGGGCCGGGAGTTTGGTCTAGTAGTTAAAGTGCTTGCCTAGCATGAATGAAGACCCGGGTTCAATTCCTCGGTACCGCATACATAGAAAAAAAGCCAGAAGTGGTGCTGAGGCTCAAGTGATAGACCTCTAGCCTTGAGAAAGTCCAAGGGCTCAGGCCCTGAGCTCAAGCCCAGGACTGGCAAAAAAAAAAAAAAAAAAAAAAAAAAAAAAAAAAAAAAAAACCTTAGCAAGTCAAACTCTATCTACCTCTTAGACTTAAGTAAAAAAGTGTTAGCCTTGAGCAAAAAAGCTCAGGGATATTACTTATGCCCTGAATTCAAATTCTGGTCTCTCTCTCTCTCTCTCTCTCTCTCTCTCTCTCTCTCTCTCTCTCTCTCTCTCTCTCTCTCGCTCTCTCTCTTTCTCTCTCTCTCTCTCTCTCTCTCTCTCTCACACACACACACACAGGTTGGGTTGTGCCTACATTTAAAAATTTAAGCTATTTATAAAATGCATATATAAATCTTTATACAATAGAACTGTTATATTCTCTAGACTTACAAAGCTGTAACATATATCTATAAGTGCACGAGTACATTATTTCATAATGTCGAGAAGGGAGCAGTATATATTTTAGAGTTAAGTTTCAGTTGTTTTGTACACTTTCATTTGAGTATGGCACTATCAAATTTCTTTGTCCTTTGTCTTTGTAAACAAAAGCATCAACTAGAAACTGAACATGAAGACAGGAGTAATTTCATGAGTATCTGTATTTTTTCTTTTGTCCTCAATGGTCTTTGACAGAATGTAGAGGTAATCAAATGAGCAAAGTATCTTCTTACTTAATGATCAGTGGCTATTTTCTTGACTTGTTTAATGAATGCTCATAAAATATAATATAGGTTAAGCTAAATACTGGGTCCCAGGAAACCAGTGATAAACAAACCAGACACTGTCTCCTACATTGTCTCTTGTGGTTCAAAGTCCAGTTGAAACACAATTTTGCTAAATAAAAAAGAAAAGAAAAATGTATTAAAATGACTATGCACAGATTAAAAACTAGTCAAGAGTGACTTGCAATTATAAACTAAATATTTCTAGCCAGCCTAGGCAGAATACAGCTATTGAAAAACTACTAAATAGGATAAATGTCTCAAGAAGGGAACCGCAGAGGGCAGAGGGAAAATACAGAAGCTGTGTCAGTCAGCTGTTGTGTGTATGCTTCCAAGACATCCACAGACAAGTAAAGCTCTGACTCCGGCACCTTTAGCGCTAAATAGGGATCTTCTTTCAGTATTCTTTATCTTATATAGTGTGGCCTTTCACATGATTTTTACAGGAAAATGATTGCCTCTCCTCTCTATCCCCATTAATTCTAAGTGTCCTCTGCTTTCATAACTTTTGATCAGTCCTAAGCATAAAGGAGAACCGACCTTTTACTAGCAATGTCTCTTTTCTAACATTACTTTGACATTTCCCTCTCGTTACTATTGAAACAGTAGGACTCCCAGGCAAAAATGATAGTGTAAGAATAAAGCAGGGAAACCAAAGACAGCTCTTCTTTATTTTCCTCTAGAGAGGCTTGGGGCCAAGGGCACAAAAAGAGCCCCTGTAGAATTGATGACTCGGCTTTTCTCACTAAGGCCCTGTTTTGCTTCTCATATTGTCTTTTTTTTTTTTTTTTTTTTAAGTGTGTGTGTAAAACTCAAACTTTTTCTTGGGAACTCCAAAGAATCAAAAGGGTGACTGACACAGATTCCAGAGATTAGGATGGGGTATGATTTAATGACCCATCATTACTCTTACCACATTCCTCAGTCTTTTATTTTGCCAGTCCTGGGCTTGAACTCAGGGCCTGAGCACTGTCCTTGGACTTTTCTCAAGGCTAGAGCTCTACCACTTGAGCCTCAGCACCAGCACCACTTCTGGCTTTTTTCTATGTATGTGGTACCGAGGAATCCAATCCTGGTCTTCATGCATGCTTGGTAAGCACTCTACTACTAGGCCAAACTACTGGACCTTCCTTGGTCTTTTAAGCCTAATCCAATCTGTACTGTAATTATTAGAACCATAAAATACAACAATAATAAAAAGAAATAAAAAGAGCATTTAATTTCTTATACTATCAATGATTTTCCAAACTATAATAATTTTTATTTTTCATGTCTATGCTTCTTTCGTTAGAATACATGTAGTTCAGATCATGATTGAAGAAAAAGAAATTTGTATTTTCAAAATGCATTTTCTATTTTAGATGTATGACTTCATAAGCATTAAAGTGTAATTCTAAAACTTTAATAAAGATAGACAAATATGATTACTCTATTTCAAAAAAAACGTGATTGATCTTGTTGTTAGGGACTTGTAGCTCATAACAAAGCCTCTACTTTTTTTAAAATCAAAACTGTTAATAGATAACAAGACAGCAATATATATTTCTTTAGGACATGTATTGTAATTTGTTTTGTTGCTCCTTGGATGTGAAACTCTAAATTCATATTCTCTCTGCTAATTTTGTTGTGGTTTTCTGGTCCTGGGACTTGAACTCTTGGCCTGGCCTCTGTCCCTGAGCCTCTTGATACTCAAGGCCAGCACCCTATAGCCCTTGAGCCACTTGAGCCGTAGTGTCACTTATGGTTTTTTCTGAGTAATTTCTTGGAAATAAGAATCTGACAGACTTTTCTTCTCCAGCTGGCTTCAAACCTCCATCCACAAATCCCACCCTCCTGAGCAGCTAGGATTACAAGCATGAGCCCAGCTATCTCCTAGTTTTAACAGAGTTGCACTGTTAAAAGTCATAGAATGGGGCCAGGAACATGGCCTAGTGGTAGAGGGCTATTCTTGAGAAAGCCTAAGGACAGTGCTCAGGCACTGAATTCAAGCCCCAGAACTGGGGAAAAAAAATCACAAAACGTTGACTAAGTTAACCTTAAGTCAAAGCTGTTCATTGTGAGGAGAAAGAGCACCACAGGCCTGCCTTTTCTTTTGTTCCCAATCCATTTGCTGGCAGGACAGAGTAGAGGTGGAAAATGGGAGGATAGATTTGTCTCTCTTCTTTCTCTCTTTGTATGTTTGAAATGAAGCCTGGGCCAATTCAGCCATCTACAGGAAAGGTAGGAGGGTCTCTGGTTTGCTTCTCTACCTATTCATTTCTACTACGAGGGTTACAGAGAAAAAGTAAAGCAAAAATAAAAGTAGGAGAGAGGAGCCATCTGAAGAACCAGCTTTATCCTTATTGGCTAGTAAAACCAATAAGATCCAAAAAAAGAAGCCTTTCATGTGTGCAATCAGGTTTATTAGAGCTTTGTACTGTGCCCAGAAGCCAAATTCCCAACTAATAAAGCTTTTACTATGGTTGCATGGTCATTTTCCCCCTTGATCAGATATTACCCTATGAGACTACACCTCTCAGAGTAAAGGCAACTCGGGAAGCTTTATTAGTACTCATTTATTTTTTAGTATAAAGTACTATTTAGGGCTGGGAGTTTGGCCTAGTGGTAGAGTGCTTGACTAGCATGCACCAAGACCTGGGTTTGATTCCTCGGTACCACATACATAGAAAAAAGCCAGAAGTGGTGCTGAGGCTCAAGTGGTAGAACTCTGGACTTGAAAAAGTCCAAGGACAGTGCTCAGGCCCTGAGCTCAAGCCCAGGACTGGCAAAAAAAAAAGTATTATGTAAAGTGAAACAACTGGGTTTTGTAAGATCTATTTTACTGATAACTGACATCAGGAAAGGTTCTGACACTCACTGTCAACAACAGATTATATAAAGCTATAAGATATTTACAAACCAATGCATGTAATCCAATGAAATCTTAACTGTGAACCCAATACCACTCACTTTGTCCTGGACAAAGAATTCCCATGCTATTAGCCATATCGTTCATGAGCCACTCTCCTTGACTTCCTAGGTTTGGATTTGCAGAAATACTGAATTGTAAGAGAGGCAAATGATTTTTTAAAAGAAACCCATTATGAATCAGGATACAGCCATGTGGCTGACATGCAGTGAATAGAAGTAATCACAGTACTATGCCATTCTAGAGTTTGCTGAAGCAAATTTAAACACAAAGATTTCCCCACTCCCTTTGTAGAGTTCCTGGTGTTCATCAGACTGCTCTTCTTTTCATCAAAGGCTTATATACTTGAAAATGCATATTGAGTATTACACTACAATCACATGGCTGCTTAATGTCTGAGACACAGTCTAAGAAATTCATTGTCAGCAAATGTCATCCTTGTGCACTTAGAGTATGTCAACTGATCTAGATGGTAAATAGGTCAGCCACTGAACATGGCCTCTTGATCAAAAGACATAGGAAGGAAGAGATGTGTGAGATACTGCTGACATGTTGCAACATATTGCTTTATGCTAAGCTATTTGTTGTTAGTGGAAAGAGTATATGCTCAATTAATGATAAATATATAGTGACTACATCAACCAATATCATCACATGGCATTATCAAGGATTGCATACTGCATGTAATTGGATGTGCCTCACTTTAAGCCCAAAGGCATGCAGTAGATTTGTTTACACCAGCATCAACATCACCATTATCACCTGAGTCCTGAGTTGTGCGATGAGGTCACTGGGTGACAGGATTTTTTTCAGCTGTGCTGTATTTAAGGGATCATTGTACATATAGCCTACCACTAGCTGGAATGTTCTTATTCTATGCATGACTGTAAGTTGAAAGAGATGCCGGTAATTTTGGTTTTATCATGTAGATCACAAAAATTTTTTTAAAAAAGCATCGTCTATTCTAACGGGCATGATGATGGTTAGTCAGTAAATAAAAACTACTCTATGCATTTTTCCAGATGATCTCCCTTATTCTATGTGTTTACAACCATTTAAACACTAGCAATCTCTAAATTTGTATTTCTTTCCCATCTTCTAACTTGTATATTTGTGTGCTTAAGAAATTCTTTAAAAAATAAATCCCAGCCTATCTCCTGTTGTCTCTGGACATGAATGAGACAGGTGTTGCAGACACTCTCACAGCAGCATCTGCAGATAACAGGAAGACTCTGCAAGCTGCAACACAGATGGCCCCTATCAACTCTGCTTTGTTAACATTTTTCCCATTGATTCTCTTCAGAACACCATCTCTGTGAAAAGTAGCATGAGTTGCTTGGAATTCCAAATTATTTTTGTTCTTTAACATCCCCCAAACTCAGTTACAAAATTAAACTCTTGAGATTAAACTAAGATTTTAAGTAAACATACATTACTAATACATTGAGCTGAGGCACACACCGGCCCTTCCACTGAAGAAATGTCTATGCAGACATGAACACAACCCAGCCTGAGGTTATCTGAAGGTTTTGTTGTTGTTGTTTTGTTTTGTTTTCTGAGGTTTTTGTTATGTTTTGTTTTGTTGGTTGTGGGACTTGAACAATAATGGCAAGTCAGGATTTCAAAAGCAAATAAGAGTGTCTGCCAGTTTATAAGTAAAATAGTGTCTATCTACTTGTTTTCAGGAAATTGGGGCTTTGTAAATTAAGTCTGCACAAAAGATGAATATGGAGACAGGATTGAGATAATTAAGGCAAAAAGTCATGTAGACATTTGCAGAATAGCAAACAACCCTTCCTCTCTTTAGTAATGTATGAATGTGAATGTTTGGTTCCCACTGACTTAAACAGGTAACACCTTAGTGTAAACTCGGCAATATTTACACCCAGGGAAGTAAGTTGTCCACGGTTATTTTTGAGGATATTTCTACCATATAACTTTTTTAAATACTCTTTGATATTTTCTACTCTTGTCCTTATTTTTCATTTGGTTTAACCATATAACATATAAGAGCATACATCGTTTCACCAGTGGGAACACTTGTCCATTTGTGTAAGATAGTACTGTTTTTTAAATATATAAATGGATGTTAGAAGTCTTTAAAACACAATGTAACTTTAATCAAAATCCCATTCACATTTTTCCTGTATTTTAAACTGAAGCTGAACACAAAGAAAATAATATTGCTAGTTTATTGTGTCTCTATTTATATGTCTCATATCCCCTAGGAAAAAAACTCACAGGAAAATTTGCTAAAAACATAAGATTGTTTCTTTTTTTTTTGCTTTTGGTCAGCCATGGGGCTTGAACTCTGGGCCTATGCACTGCCCCTGAGCTCTTCAGCTCTACGCTAGCACTCTACTTCCAAAAGAAGATTCTTTCTCAGAAGGAAAATGCTGTTAGCTCAACAATCTTACCAAGTGTGGATAAATAGCAACATTAGCACAAAAATCTACTGTCCAAATAGCGCTTTAAAAATTTGAAAGGCCAGGCACTTGGTCTCACTTCAATAATCCCAGCTAAGCAAGAGAAAGAGATTGCAAAAAATGTAGTTCAATGCTAGCCTAGGCAACAAGTTGACCACCTTATAACCACATATCTTTCAGTGAGGGAGTGTGGCTGTCCTAGGTAGTTACGCAGTTTCACATTGGCTGTGCAACAAATTACCTAATGCAAATAGAGCAGGAGCTCTGGCTCAAGTGAGACAGTGGGGTCAAACCCCAGTCATTTATAAATGCTTTAATCAGTTCAGCAGTGGATTTCATGTCTTAACTTTTTATATAAAATGGCAAATGGCAAAATATAGTATTACTGAAGTAAAATACACAGCGATGTTTTTCTGACTTCTTGAATTTGTATATACTTGCATGTAGGGAGAGGGTTCATTGTGATATTTCTGTATATGATGTGCATCATGTACTTTGAATCAATTTACCCCTTATCATATTCCCTCCTTCCTGTTGCTTCTCCTGTCTTTCTCTAAGAGTATTTGGTGAATTATCTTTTCTTTATATTAATCTGTATATGTATATATTGTATGTACATTACATATATGCATGTATTGTGTGTGCATATAAAACGTACTCTTAATACTCTTCATCCCTTGGTATGCACAGAATTTAATGACAAAAATGTGTTAAAATGTTCTACATTACTGTGGTATTAGAAAACACTTCAAGCCTCTCATAAACTGTAATTATCAGTTGACATTTTTAAATTATGGCAAACACGTAGGCATTTAAACAAAACTACATTTCTATTGCTATGTTTTTGTTTTTAATAAGCTGCAGCTAAAATTGAAAATATCAGTGACCCTGGTTTTTTTACATGCATTGGGCCTGTAGTTTCTCAACGTCATCCTAAGTATTTTCTTCCAATGCCTTTGGTTTGAGTAACATGTTTTGAACAGGGGTTTCTATTTGCCTGGATGCTTCTGGGATTAGAAAGAAACCTGAAGCCTCTTCAACACTACCTTTGCCCTAAGTAACTAAGAGGACACTCCCCACTCCACTCCAAGGAGAGGACCTAGGAAGATCTTAAGTCTCAAATAAAATTTAGAGGTAATTTGAATGACAGCATACAAACTGCTCCATACTTCACCTGGGGTATCAGGAAAGAAACTCTTTAGAGGACTCGATATAGTTTGGAATACCAACATGGATTAATTAAGAGACAACCTTAGATTTTTCATCCCTAAGACTTCTGTGCGTCCTAAAGAAAACTCAGTACACTATAGTCACATTATTATAGATCAATTTGTTTTTGAGGGGATCTTTAATCTGACTCCAACACAAATGTAGTTAATTATTTACTTATGAGCTATCAGGATACTCTATCGACTATGTTAATAAATATGTAAGAGGCAAGATAAAATTCTAAGCTAATGTAAAAGAAGGCAAAAAGAAGAGAAGAAAACCCTAGGTATGTAGTGGCCTGTATGGAAATTTATTTTCTTCTGATGTAAGCTCTTGCCAGGCTGTAATGCCTATGGTCCACAGGCTATTAAGGTCCCTCTGGTACCCAGGGTGTCTTTCATGTCAACATGCCAGGTCAAAAATTAAACGAAAGTGGAGAGAAAGCAGTGCTTTTGAAACAAATGAGCTTCTAGTTGTATATATCACTTGGCACTGCCATTGAGTAGTAAGAATGCCTCCCACTGGAGGCAAGAATGAGCAATAGTCTCTCTAGCAAAAGGGTCCCAGATCCAGCTTTTACTTTACTGTTATGATTAGTTGAAGAATGATTGAGAGAAGAGTCTGTGACACATTTGAACAATTTAAACTTTTCCAACTACAACTTTTAAAAATTAAGTACATCATGGGAAGAGCCAAGATAAGTAATGTATCAGATTATAGCATTCATCACCTTTATTCATAGTCTCAAAAATACTGAATCCTTGGCTTTTAAAATACTTTATTATCTTTGGCATTACTTAACCTAAAGAAAGAAATTATTTGGTAGTTCAGTAGTCATTGTTAAACAAGTCATTGTTATTTTCCCACAACTGTTTATTTATTTATTTGTTTTTATATTTTGGGGCTGTTTTAGGATCTGAGCTCAAGTCCTTACATTTTCTAGGTACTTTATAACATTAACCGTATCACTAGTTCCCCTCCCGCTTTTTGTTTTTCAGTTCTATTTTAAATAAGTTTTCATGATTTGGTCCAGGCTAGACTTCAATTATGATCTTGCTATCTCTACTGGATTCCTATCTGGACTTTTGCAACTGTTTTTAAAGTCTCTCCTAAAATAAATCTACCCTGAGTAATTTATGTTCTAGTTCCTGCAAGAAAGAGTTTACAATGGCTTCTTGCTCTCCATTCCATCCCCTTTTTTACTCTAAATTGTGCTTGCATGAATAACTTGGTAAGTGGGTGGGTGACAGTCATTACTCTAGGTAGTGTGTCTGCTTTGTATGCTAAAACTTTTTCCTTTCATGGGCCACTCAAAGGAATAGACTAGGTACCAGGGATTACTATTTGGCTCTGTGTGTGTGTATGTGTATATGTGTGTGTGTGTTTGTTTCTTGGGCCTGCACAATGTTCTTGAGCTTCTGTGTTCAAGGCTTGTGCTTTACCACTTGAGCCACAGCTACACTTTCAGATTTTTTTTTTAGTAGTAAATTAAAATGAGTCTCCTGAACTTCTTTGCCTGGGCTGGCTTCGAACCTTGATCCTCATATCTCAGCCTCCTGAATAACCAGGAAAACAGGTGTGAGCTACTGATGCCCTGCTTTATTTGGCTCTTTAAGGCACACTGTCCACCCACAGAATTAAAGTTTTGATCTTTGTGCTTCTCACATTTAGTTTTAAATTTAAGCAGTGAAGAGCAGTAAAATCGTAATACCCTCTCACCTGAGTAGTGATGGAAGCTTTTGTTTCCCACATGATTTATGAGCTTGAACTGGAAAGGTTCACCCAAAAAGGCCGAGATTGTGCTCACTCTATTACAAGAGAGGATAAACTTCCAAGGGAGAAATGTCTTCAGTGTAGTCCCAGAATGAAAGCTATTATTTCAATCAAAAGGAATAAATTGTAACACTTGCCTTCTTCCCACTTTCCTCACACCCTTCTCACCACCACTACAATGGGGCAGAACTTGAAAGCTGCAGTTCAGTGCAAGAACAGGGAAGGTTAATGAGCTACAGAAACGATAAACGAATAAGTCTTAAGTATCTAGGAATAAGAACTGGAGGACAAAACAACTTGATCAAGATACATTGTACTCAACAATTAAACCTTTGTCTCAACTACTTAAATAGTATAATCATTACTAATATCAACAGTAAAAAAGAAAAGAAAATTACTGCTAGATATTGGCATATATGGTTGATACTGTCTGCCACTTGTGGCCCAGAATCACCCAGTTTTACCAATGCCTCTTCCCTCAGAAGGTGTTGCCAATTCCCAAACATGCTGTACCCTTTCACACTTCGGAACTTTGGCATTTTCTGTGCCCAAAATGCTATTTCTATTTTTCTATGTCTGGTCAAATCCTGCAAGATGCTTTAAATCCTCAAGTGGGATATAAAAATGTGTGTGCTCATCCTTCAGCACTCAGCTGTACTGTAAAACTTCCTGTGACTCCAAGATACATTTAGTCATTCCATACTCTAAATAATTCTTGCTGGAGTTGACTTTGCCTTCTTATAATGGAAGATTGGTTCTCAAGGGCCCATCTCTAGTACGTCCTTTAAAAGTACTTGGATCATAGTAAGTGCTTTCATTAAGACATTTTTGAATAAGGCATCAATGATTTAGCCAGTGTTCCTGTTCCCATTTTTGGCTGTTTTTAACTAAAGATAAATCTTCTTTCTGAAAAAATCCTTTCTTCTTCCTTCAAGACTATCAGTCACTTTAGTCACAATATGCTCAGAGGTCCACATATCTTACTCATCCATAAAAAAAATGAATCTTGATTTAAATCCAGATTCAAGGTCACATTCTTCAAATATTCTCTAATATTTAGAGAATTTGATTTTTATTTATATTAATTTATGAGGAGAGCTGAAAAAAAAAATCACTGTTTAGGGGCTGGGAGTTTGGCCTAGTGGTAGAGTGCTTGCCTAGCATGCACAAAGACCAGGGTTTGATTCTTGGGTACATACAAAAAGCTAGGAGTGGTGCTGTGGCTCAAGTAGTAGAGCTCTAGCCTTGAGAAAGCCCAAGGACAGTGCTCCGGCCCTGAGTTCAAGGGCCAGGACTGGCAAAAAAATCACTTTAATAAATTTTAGAAAATATGTGATTCTATCTACTTATGTGGCTAAAAAGTGATGTATTTGTGCTGAGGAAGTAATTCTTGTCAGTTCTATCTATCATGTTTTCTATTCCAAGAAACAAAATCCTATTGCCTGTAGGACTGTGTGCACTTACTTTTTTTAACTTACATTTGTTAAGAATAAATTTACAAAAAATATTTTATACTCATTTTGTCCTTAATTTCTTATATAATATTAATTAGTTTGTAGCTAAACTGCACTGTAATCCTGCATGTGCCCTGAGCAGAATTATTCACTCCAAGATTTAGCATTTTCATCTACTTTCATAAATGAGCAATAATTTTTTCCTTTGAACTCTAAAACATTGTTTCCCATAAAATTAAGACAAATGGGAACTGGGAAAGCTAGGAGTACAAGGTTTTGCAATTCTTCTGGACTAGAAGTTACATCCATAGAGTTAAACCTGTAGTTTTCCATTCTTCCTGTGGTAAGAGTAGTAACTAATTAAACACTTAGCTTCTATGAGTGCTATGTTTTCTGCTTTTTCCCTAATCCTTACCTGTCATGTTTATCAAGACCTACTTCTTGTAGGTCAGATACTTTGCAAAGAGCAATATAAGAGATGGAGGTTTCAAATACTTTCCTGGACATATGTGTTTTGTAAAGAATGGTCAGTATGCAAAAAAAATAATAGTAAAACAAGGCTAGGTAAGAGAGTAGTATTGCCATTACATCTTGAATGTTGGATAAAATTGTCAGAAGAGATTGGCTATTTTTACATTTAGTTCAGGCTCTTAAGAAAGCTTCCAACCAGAGGTGTCCAATTACATACAAGCAAGGAAAAGAATTAAACAGATTATTTGGAAGTGACCTCCACATCAGGAATCCTGCTTCTTGTGCCTGCTTTTCTAGACCCTTAAGCGTCCTCTGATGCGCTTGCACAGGATCTGTAATGGAGTTATTGTACTCTCGTTTGCAATTGGATTATACTCCCAAAGGTAGGAAGGACTTTTAATTCATCTTTATGCACTGAAGGAAGTCTGGAATGCTATATACTGTATCCTGAAAGTACTCTTGTTAAAGAAATAAGCTGAAAAATCCATCATTCAGAAAGATTTAGTTGCTAAAACAGAAAAAGCAATCTTATGTGAGGCCCAGATGTACTCATTTGAATTATATAGCTTAAGCAGAGCCTGAGAAGAAAAAGTACTTTTCTTCTGAATATATGCACCATAAATGGTGTTCCAATGATTTTCTTTGCTGGTGGGGAAGCCCATTGAACAGTTCTATGCTTCAGAAATGGCTATTTAATTCAATGACTAATGCTTCCCTTTGGCTGAGAAGTAGTCATTGAAGGGTGTTTGGCATATGTATTTATCTGACACAGAGTTTACTAAAGAATTAAAGACTTCTAGAACCCTATTACCAAACAAAACAGATTCTAATTTTGAGCCTAAAACTTTAAACTCCTCCTCAGTCATCGTTTAAAAGGCCAGTAAAGGCCAGGTCATAACAAGCTATCCAAACCAGAATGAAGAGATTCTTTAGTTTTTAATTTAATTTTATTGTCAAAGTGATGTACAGAGGGGTTACAGTTGAAGAAAAAAAGAAAGAAAAGGTATTCAGCCTTATTATGTAACTGTAACCCCTCCTACCTTTCTTCCTTTCTTTCTTTCGATCTTTCTTGTGCCAGTCCTGGGGCTTGAACTTAGGTCCTGAGCACTGTCCTTAGGCTTTCTCAAAGATAGAGCTCTACCACTTGAACCACAGCACCACTTTTGGCTTTTTCTATGTATGTGGTCCCGAGGAATAGAACCTGGGTCTTCACACATGCAAGGCAAGCACTATACCACTAGGCCAAACTCCTGGCCCATGAGTACATTTTGTATTCAATATTGTTACCCCCTCCCTCATTTTCCTTCCACTTTCTCTCCCACAATCCACCCCTCCCCCAAGTTGTAAAGTTAATTTCTAACATATTATCTTGTGGGTATCACTGCTATATTGGCTCACCCTTTGTCTCACCACTTTGTGTTCCCCTTCCCTTCCTTAATTTAGATAAACATTTATACACAGGATACCAAAATCAAATACAGTGACAACGGGGGATAAACCATGGGGGGGAGAAAATGAGAGTAAAAAGAAATAACTTCACACTATATTAAAGCAACAACCACAATTAAAAACATCTTGTTTCCATAACTTAGAGTTCCTTTCACTTATCATCATCTTATATGGTCATATATGCATAGCTATTGAACTAATGTTCAGTCACTCTGGAAAGCAGATTGGAGGTTCCTCAAAAGACTAAACATGAAGCTCCATATGACTCAGGCATTCCACTTTTGGGAATTTATTCAAATGACCACAAACAAGCCAAACTAAAGCTACCAGCACAACCATGTCATTATTTACCATAGCTAAGACATGGAACCAACCCAAATGCCCCTTAGCAGATGAATGGATTAAGAAAATTGGATATATATACACAATGGAATGCTATGCAACTGTCAGAAAGAATGGCATCCCCCCATACGTAAGGAAATGAAAAAACTTGGGAAAAAATCATAGTAAATGAAGTAAGCCAGAACCAAGCAAACATCGATTTCATGGTTTTCCTTATTTGAAGAGACTCTTAATACTGATAAGAATTGACAAAATAACAGTAAATTATAGCAAGCTGATTTAAGCAGTTTTAATAGGTACATATCTAAATGTGCTTATTGTTATAAATGTACTTACATTTAATGGCAGTTAATATTATACAGTATATAGAAATCTGTAATTCTAAGATACTTTAGAAAGTGGACATTTACTTACTGTGTGATTAGTTAGGAATAACCTTTCCCATTTTGTATTTAAATACGACTAACAATGTTTGATTAGACCTATCTTATTCTCAGTTTTCACAGATACTAACAAAATAACATCTAAGTAATAGATGCAGTGGAAAGTCTAAAACAAAGATCCTTGTAACACTTGCCTGTCATATGAATCACACACGTAGAGCTGAGAGGACAGATTGCTTCTTTGTAATGATCAAGAAAATTCATGGAGCTGATACCTCAGGTTATCAAAAGGGAGAAGAAAATCTATCTGCATCTGCCCAACTACTTTCAAATAAATCTTCAAACTTCAGAATCCAGTAGCAATCAAGGTACCTATAAGCTATAGAGCTAACAGTAAAGATAGACAAAATGGTTAATTTCAGTTAGTTTTTCTGTAACTGTTATCTGTGGATTTCAGTCCCAAGATCCTTGAGCCTTTAAATGTCCAGTTGTACCAGAAGCTCTAGAGGGGTTCAGACCTTCAACCCTTTATTTGGGATACATCATTGCTCCCTATTAATGGGGGCTTCCAACTTCCTGGAATGAGTACTGTTTCCCTGACTCTCCAAATTTCCCTGGCAGATAGCCATTTCAGAACATCCCAGCACCTGATTGTGGAAGCCAATCTCATAAATACTCCCTTTTAATTATATATATTCTATTAGTTCTGATTTCTGAAGAACCCTAATACAACAGCTAATCAAAGAAGTATAGAAAAGGATGGTGAAACATTGGGAGACCAGTAACAGAACTGAGAATGAACTATAAATTTGATAAATATATAGTACCTCCAATCATGTAAGAGGGCAACTGCTGTCAAAACTAACTATAGAGCAAGTGAGTTGTAAGATAGTCATCCTGATAAGCATTAGTCCTTTCTTCTACTCCTCTCCAACTATCTACAGGAGCTTCTTATACTCAAACTAAACTGCCTTTCTTATGTTCTGGAGTCAACCTGTGGAAATGCACAGCCAGGCAGGAAATTATGGAGTATGAACTTGAGTGGCTGACTGACAGAGAATAGACAGCACACTGAACAGTTCCCACCATCTCCACCTAAAACTGTTTAGTATGTAAGGTATTCTAGGGACCTAGAACCCAGGGATTCACAAGTCAAGCAAGACAGGCACTTTCCCTCACAAAGATTTCATTCTATTTGGGCGACATAGACAGTAAAAGAATAAACCTACAAGACAAGTGTTATGGAGAAAATAACAAGGAGTACTTTGTTGTAGATAGGGCAGTGTACATCAAGAGTAATTGTATTCTTCCAAGATTACCTATTAGGTGAGGGTATTCGGGAAAATATCTCTGATGAAAGCTGAGATTCAAGGAAGAGGGATTGGGAAGGTAGCTTAGTGGTAGAGTACATGCCTACCATGTATGAAGCCCTAGGTTCAATTCCTCAGTACCACATAAACAGAAAACATCAGAAGTGGCACTATGGCTTGAGTGGTAGAATGCTAACTTTGAGCAAAAGAAGCTCAGAGATAGTTCCTAGGCTCTGAGATCAAAAAAATTAATAGTAGGAATAAACTAAGAGCCAAGTGAAGATGGTCAAGCAAGAGAGATGAGAAATGACAGTAAGTTGAGGTAGAAGCTTTGCTGATCCAAGAGAATGACATGCTAGAGCATGTGAAGGACTGGTAGGAAGATAAAGTAGGGATAGTAACTACAGGCAGGGTCATAAGGGATTTTGTAAGCTAGGCAAGGAGTTAGTTTCATCCTAATGCAATATAAGAGTTTTAGGCTGAACATGGTGAGTTGGTGCAGGTGGATTAAGACACATTTGGGCTTTCTAATTATAACATATATTTTCCACGATTCTATAAAAGATAAATTGGAGTAGGAAAAGGGTGGAAATGTCCCATAATAGTTTTATAGTAGCAATTGCCCTGATCAGAGTTTTGAATCAAGAAGAGATAGATGGTGTTTGATAGATTCTGCTTTTGGTGATCTTGTTTAGTTCAAAATGAATCCCTGATCCAAGCTTGACTGGCTGGCAGCTCATGGATAGCTCCAAGCTAGTTGCTCTGCATCTGGATTATACTCCTCTGAAAAGAGGACTAGAGGCTAAAAAGGGGATTAATTAGATAGTTGGTGGTGTGAGAATAGATTAGCAATAAAGATGAGCAGGGAAGGGGGCGGGGGGGGGGGGGAGGGAAATGGGGACCATGACATGAGAAAGAGTAATGCACTTTCTATCTTGTGAATATAATCCATTAATTACAATAAAAAATATATGGAAAAAAGAGCAGATATGCAATGAGAAATAAGAGTAGCACATCTGTAGAGGGACCTGGGTTTCTCATAATAACTCATACTTAGGAACCAATACTCTTGCCATTCCTTCTAATTCGTTTTGAGTCCTCAATACTACCAGCACATGGATTTCTAGAGCTTTCATTTATGGTCATCTTCTCACTTACACTTAAAAATTTGCTCTGATAATTGAATACATTTTCTCATTTGTCTTACATTTCCATCGTGAAGTGGGTGGAACTCTGTTCTGCTTCATCCAAAACTGAGACTGGTAGACATGCACTCCTTAGAACATTTGCTAATTGCTATGGCAAAGAGGTAAAGGATTCAGGAAGGTCTTGCATCATCAGTTAAAGGCTATGATCGTAAATCACATATATCCTACTTACAGCTCAACCCAAACAGGATATCAGATTCTTTTTTTTTTTTTTTTTTTTTTTTTTTTTTTTGGTGAGTCATGGGGCTTGAACTCTGGGCCTGGGCACTGTTCCTGAGATCTTCAGCTCAAGGCTACACCTGGAGTCACAACCCAGCTTCCCATGGTTAATTGGAGATAAGAGTCTCACAAGCTTTAGTGTCCCAGCGGGCTTTGACCCTCCATCCTCACATCTCAGCCTACTGAGTAGCTAGGATTACACAGGTGTGAGCCACCGCACCGGGCCAGCATACCAGATTCTTTTAAAGGCATGTTTTCTGTTTTGTTTTGTTTTGTCATGGAACTTGAACTCTGAGCCTGGGTGCTGTCCCTGAGCTCTTCAGCTCAAGGCTACCCCTTGAGCCACCACTTCCTACCAGATACTTTTTACTTTTTATTAAAGAATTTATTAACATTGATTTTTACATCATATTTCAAATGATGTATTTAACAAACAAATATTCAAGAAGGGAATCTCTATATACAATCACTGGCACTTAGAATTTAGAACATAATTAAAATTAGGCTGAGGGTTTATATGTCATATATACATATTAATCTATGTAATAAAACATTATGTCTATAGAGTCATAAATTTTTATGTCTATGTAGTTGTGTTTATATTTCCAATACCATGTCCATAGCATTGAGTATGCAAATATTGAGTCCTTGCTCTTGTACTGTTTGGATCTAATAGCCACATATTAAGGATACCATGCGACTTTTGTTACTTTGGTCTTGACTTGTCTCACTCAACATGATTCGCTCTAGATTCATCCACTTTCCTGCAAATGCCATTATTTTATCTTGTCTGTTGGCTATGTAGAATTCCATTGTATATATATTCCACATTTTCTGTATCCATTCATCTGCAGTAGGGCATCTGAATTGTTTCCATTGCCCGGCTATTGTGAATAGTGCAGAGATGAACATAGCTGAGCAGGTGTCCTTATCATATCTTGGGTTATGATGTTCAGGATAGATGCCCAGGAGTGGTATGGCAGGAATCATAGGGAAGGTCTATGTTCAGTTCTTTAAGAAACCTCCACATTGCTTTCCAGCTAACAGATTGTTTTTAACACATGAAAGAAAACAGGAAGTATGGTGTTCCCCCATGTGTGTGTGTGTGTGTGTGTGTGTGTACACATGCATTGATCCTGGGGCTTGAACTCTTCTTTTTGCAGGGGAGGGGGTACCCTCTGGGGCTTGAACTCTTAAACTCAGTATTTTTTCTCAAGGCTAGCACTCTAGAACTTGAGCCACAGCTTCACTTCCTGCTTTCTGGTGATGAGGGCTTTCAGGGCCTTTCCTATCCTAGCTGCCTTTGAATCCTCAGATCTCCAAGTCCTGAGGAGCTAGGATTACAGGCATGAGCCACTGGTGTCTCCCTTTATAATCATGGTTTCAACTGTTGCTTGTGCACCAACATCACAATTTCTAGTGACCAATCACTTAACTCCGTATCCATGCTTCAAGTTACTTACTAGAATACCAAATTTGGAAGGCATCAGACATTACTAGTTGCATGTATTGTGTAAAATATTTACAAAAAAAACTTTTCTGCATTCTGTCTTGGCCAATGGTTCCATTATCTAACACTTCAAATACGATGCTGAAGTGTTATCTTTGACTACTATTCCTCTCTTGTAACACCTGAGTTCCCAAACCCATCAATATGTCTCAATAGCTTACCCCACTCTACTACTTTGAGTACTTTTACCCTTGGTTGATTTGTGCCCAGGCAATTTTATTTTAGTCTTCTACGGTTTTCCTGGCTTCATTTCTTCCCCTATGAACTGCAATCATCTGAACATTTAACCAACATGGATTCTTAGATTAAGTCTTGGACCACCTTGAAGAAATTCAAAGTCTAAAGAAGAACAAAGGGAGCATAAAATGACAATATAAGGAGGCCAGGAGTTTGGTCTAGTGGTAGAGTGCTTGCCTAGCATCCATGAAGACCCAGGTTCATTCCTCTGTACCACATACACAGAAAAAGCTGGAAGTGGTGCTGTGGCTCAAGTGGTAAAGCTGTAGCCTTGAGCCCAAGGACAGTGCTCAGGTCCTGAGTTCAAGCCCTGGGAGAAACTGGGGACAACACCCTTAAGGGGAGGGGGCTAATAAAGGAGTTTGAAAACCTTTTCCAGTGCCCCTAGTCCAGCGCTGGGCACTAAATAGAAGGATCTCTGAGCTGAGAAGCCCTGTAGGAGCGGCTCTTGAAGCCAGGCGCTGGTGGCTGACGCCTGTAACCCCAGCTACTTGGGAGGTTGAGATGTGAGGACTCTGATCTACAGATAATCACCCAGACACTTTCTTCAGTGATTGAGTTATGAAACCCCGGAGGCCGACCTCAGCATCAGGGACGGCTGCTCCCAGGGAGAGGAGGTGGGCGCGGAGACGCCGAGCAAACCCTCTCCAGGACAGCCCCCCAAAGGTCGCCGAGCCCCTCCCTCTCCCAGCCCCCGCCCCGGTCTCTCGCGAGTGCCCCCGGGCTGTCCGCTCCGGTCAGACAGAGGTGACTGCGGAAACGACCCGAAAGGTTCACGGGGCCAGGAACCAAGCAGCGCCAGGACCAGGGGCTTCTTGGGTCCCCAGAAGCTCGCTCCGCCGTCCCTGGCTGCACCGCAGCCTCGAGAGGAAGCCACCACCGTCCCAGCCAGCGCAGGCGGGCAGACACGGACCCCGGAGCCCCGAGGATTGTGCGTCACGGGGGGCGTGGCCAGTGCACGGCGGGGGCGGGGCCAGCACGCGCCCCGCTCCGCCCCCGCACGCCCTCGCTCCGCCCCCTCCAGCGACAAGGGGCGGGCGGGCGCGCAGGACGGGACGGGGCTGGGGGCTGGAGTTTTCCACAGTCTCCTCAGGGTCCGGCGCCGCCACAGCTGACACGTCGCCTATCCGGTGCGCTCTCCAGTCCCCGCGAACGGACTCCGAAGCGTGGAGGCCCGATCCGCGAAGCGCCATGGAGGACCGCTGCCCGGCAGGCGCCGCGCTGGCCGGCTAAGAGCCTAGGCGCGGAGCCGCGCGGCATGAGGAGTGCCGGCGGGAGCGTACTCGAGGCGCTCTCCCGGGTCCTGCGGCTGCCGGGCGGCGGGGCCGGGCCCCGGGCGGCGGGCGGGGCGGGCGCGGAGGAGGCCCGCCTTCCCCGCGGAGGCGGGGCGCGCGCGGCTGCGGCGGCAGCAGCGGCGGCGGCGGCCTCGGGCGCCCTGCTTGGCGCCTATCTGGAGCGCCAGGGTCCGGCCTCGGAGTTGCCGGCGCTGGGCGGGGCCTTGGCGGGCGGTCCGGGGAGCGGCGGCGGCGGCGGCGGCGGGGGCAGCGCGGTGGTCGGGGTGGCCGAGGTGAGAAACTGGCGTTGCTGCTGCCTCGGCAGCACCTGTTGGTGCCGGAGCCTGGTGCTGGTCTGCGTGCTGGCCGCCCTGTGCTTCGCTTCCCTGGCCCTGGTCCGCCGCTACCTGCAGCACCTCCTGCTCTGGGTAGAGAGCCTCGACTCCCTCCTGGGGGTCCTGCTGTTCGTCGTGGGCTTCATCGTGGTCTCCTTCCCGTGCGGCTGGGGTTATATCGTGCTCAACGTGGCCGCCGGCTACCTGTACGGCTTCGTGCTGGGCATGGGGCTGATGGTGGTGGGCGTCCTCATCGGCACCTTCATCGCCCATGTGGTCTGCAGGCGGCTGCTGGCCGCCTGGGTGGCCGCCAAGATCCAGAGCAGCGAGAAGCTGAGCGCCGTGATCCGCGTGGTGGAGGGAGGAAGCGGCCTGAAGGTGGTGGCGCTGGCCAGGCTCACCCCCATACCGTTCGGGCTCCAGAATGCAGTGTTTTCGGTAAGTGATGTCCGGCGGGTCCTGTGTGTCCGCCTTGCCTGCGAGGGCGCCCCCCGCCCCGCCCCGCCCGCCGTGGGGCGGATAAATAACGGGTTAGGAGATGGGTGACATTGATCCGAGGAGTTGAGAGCGACTTCTTTCCCTGCTACCCTGAGAAATGTTAGCCTACCAAATAAGTCTCCCTAGGACGTAGCAGAGAAAGAACTGTATTTTCTATTCCGGATGTGAGTTGGGCTCAACCTGGAGCATCCTTTTTTCACTTGGGGAGAAAGGGTTAAAGGAAAACGTTCCCCTCACCCCCGCCCCTCCTCACTTTTTTTTTTTTTAAATTTTAAACACCGGGCATCTTATTACAGTAGTAGCTTTGACAGGAGTTGGGGGAAATTTACTGTTTCACCTACCTGGCTTGCTTTCTTGTCTGCGTAAACGTACCCAGGGTTTGATTAAAGATCAGCAAAGTGTGGGGCTGAAGGGTTCTTTCCAGTAAACAGTGAGAGAAGTAGCAGCACACCCCACATTTTGGAGTTCCCCCCAGTTTGTGAATATTTTTTTCTCTTAAATAATTTGCTATACAGTGACGTCAGGGAGAAGGTCCTTCTCTATATATTTCTCTGGAAAAATTGTACTTTGAAATCACTGGCTGGTGGATAAATCAAATCGGGACAGGTCACTTTTTGCTTTTGCTAGGGCGACATCTCTTACCCTTGTTTTGATGTGCACCCTGTGGACTCTTTATTTATTTTTTCTGCTTATTTGGTTTCTGTAGCACAAGGTAGGATAGAAACACTGGTAGCACACTGTCCACCTGGAAAGTTTCTGGTCTTTCCATTGTGACTGGAACGGATTGCTGAACTGACTTCATTTTCATCTTCTCTAAAATGAAAAGACTAAACTAAGATAATCAAGCTTCAAAATTCAAATCATTTTATTTTTTATTCTTTTGCAACACTTCTATTTCAGTAGTTGTACAAAGGAATTGACATTCAGCAAAGCAGTTTATGAATAAAGTGCATCTTTATTCACCATTCAACACCCTTACCTACAATCTGACAATTTTAAACTGTAGAGTACATTTGGAGGGTCTGTGGAACTCAACGCTTCAACTGAAAGAAAACTATTGAAGAAAGTGGATATAGCAGAAGTTTGATACTTTTCCAGAATCATTCACTCACCAAGTGGCAGAACTGAAGGATTGAATCTAGACTCACTGAGACTGCCTCTTACTGGCCATAAGTTACATGGTCTTCATTCTGTTACTCAGAACTGACTGCTTCCCAAGTAACCTTTTAACCAAAACCATTAGCAGTCTTTATCCAGGAAAGTGAAAGAAAGCATCCTTTGAGCTGATGATAATGTTAGTCTTCACTTTCCCTTCTGCCTTCTAGAACTTAATTCGTCATCTGCCTCCTAACCCTCTGGCTGCCCACAATTGCTCTCTTTCCAGGCATATTTCTTTGTTTTTTATGCTTTCTTTCTTATCTTTGAAATTGTTCTTTTGTTTTGTTTTCAAATTCTACTTTAGGATTGTCTTATTGTCTTTGATAAACAAAACAAAACAAAATTACCTTGAAGAACAAGTTAGGAATTAGTGCAGTTGTAGCATTGACTTTGAAAATAGTGCCAGCTGACACTATTGAAAGTAAAAATAGAAAATAATACCTATGGCTAAGATATTATAGTACTAGTTCTTAAGTCACACAAAATACCATTCTCAAGTTCATATTTAATTTTTCTTTAGAAAAATACCTTGTGAACTGGGAATGTGCTTAGTGGTAGAGCCCTCCGTTCAATTCATCAGTACTACATAAATAGAAGTGGCCAGAAGTGGCACTCTGGCTCAAATGGTAGAATGCTGTCCTTGAGCAAAAAGAAGCTTATAGACATAGGGCTGGGAGTTTGGCCTAGTGGTAGAGTGCTTGACTAGCATGCACAAAGACCTGGGTTCGATTCCTCCATACTACATACATAGAAAAAAGCTGCTCAAGCCCAGGTCTGGCAAAAAAAAAAAAAAAAATCTTAGTTGTTTTTGATGAAATCTTACATTTACAATTCTTGCTTCCCATTAAGATGGACTTCTAAACTTGAGGATGTTTTTGTCACTAAATATTGGTCTTATCCAGACACAGGTATATGACCATAACTACATTTAAGATGCATTGAAATAGACCAAATTGTGCTGCAGTAACAACCTTCAAGGTTTAGTGTTCTAAAAATCAAGGTTCTATTTATTCTGCTTGACACGGGTCTAGACCAAACTTTGTGAGAAGGATTCTCTGATTTGTAACATTTTTACTCTGGGCTATGGGCTGACAAAACCACCATCTTGTACTTGATTTGATGAATAGTGAATTATATACTGACTTTAAAAATTTCCAATGTAAATATATCACTTTTTTTTAACTGTACTGAAAAAGTTATGTTTCTTAGCCACCACTAACCACAGACTGATGATGGTATGCTTGGAGCATGTGCTGGAATCTTTACAGCTGGCACTTAACTATCTCTTTTGCCCTCAAATGTATAATCATTGCCTAAACCATGTGGATTCTGCCTCCTGGATGCATCAGCCCTCTCCACTGCCACTGCTGTGGGTTCAGACATTTCCACCTGCACATACCAAAAAACTCCAAAACTTTCTAAAATGCTAAATGTGATTTTAGTGTACTCCATGGCATGAAATTTTCAAATGGATTTCCTTTTCCCTGTTGGATAAACTCCATCCACTCTTAGGCTTCCCTGTGTAGCTTCTCTTAACCACTCTGTGAGTATTTATTCTGTGCCCTTTATGTGTTAACTTATTTGATCCTCAGGTTCCTAAGAGGTAGACATGACATGGTATTACTGATTTAAACACAGCAAGTAAATTCCAGCTGTAACTTTGAAACTTTAGGTTTTACTTTTTATCAGTATCTGGTTAAAAAAGAACTGTGGATTAATAAGAAAGGGTTGTTGGAGTGAAATCTTTCAAGAGCCTTGTAAGAATTGGTTGATAATGGTGAAAATTGAAAACATTTCCAAGAGTAATAACTTACCTTATACTTAATAATTTTTAGTGACCTTGTAAGGGTCCTACACTGTGATAACTCCTTGGAGACTACATTTAACTAAAATATTTGTAAAATGACTTTGATACTTGGTTGTTATAGGTAACAGGATTCATACTGGTTCCAAAGGTGTCTGATGTTTCAGTTTGTTAGGTTCCTTGATAAGAGAGCCTAAACATCCTTTTCTTTTCCTGCTAAAAGAAAAACTTAAAAAGTCAGGTTCTGTTGGTTCCTTCATTTAAAAATAACCATTTGGGAAATTTGTTTCAGATCTTTGAAACCTGAAATAAAAATGTAAAGCACAAGCTGGACCCCGTGGCTCATGCCTGTAATCCTAGCTACACAGGAGGCTAAGATCTGAGAGTCACAGTTCAAAGCCAGCCCAGGTACCAAAGACCATGAGACTCTTATCTCCTCTTAAGCACTAGAAAACTGACAGTGGTACTGTGGCTCAAGGGGTAGGGCAGTAGCCTTGAGCTGAAAAGCTCAGGGATAGCACCCAGGCCCAGAGTTTAAGCCCTATGATGCACAAAAAAAAAAAAAAAAAAAAAAAAGTAAAGCACAGTGAAAGATCCTCTTAATCATATCATATGTTATATACTATCCAACTTTTAGAGCAGGTTTGCACTCATAACATCCCTTAATCGAGATTCCATCCTTTGAAGAAAATATAGTCTTTTTAAAAAATTTGCCAAGGACATTTTATTTATTATTTTTTAAGGGAGGATGTTACTATAGCTACTAAAAATTGTTTTTTTTTTATTGTCAAGATAATGTATAGAGGGGTTGCAGTTAAATTTGTCAGGTAGTAGGTGCATTACTTCTTGCACATTGATACTCCTCCTGTTTTTGTCCCTGTTTCCCTCATCTGACCCCCTCCTAATCATTCTGTTTTCCCCTCTTACCTTTCCTATTTCAAATAAACAAATAAACGAATATACAATATACTAGGTAACAAAGTCAGATACAGTAACTTGCCCACAATCTTGTGGTTAGCAGAGTCATTAACTTACAGAGCTGTTTTAGACACTTACCCTAGAACAGCTTGCCTATAGGGATTGTGGAGGTAATCTTTCATGTCAGGCAGTGTGAAAGACTCCACAGAGATGAAGTAGCTGTCTTCCAGTGTCAGTAAACTATAGCTCATTGTTGTATGGTACAAAGGCAAGGATGATTTCCCTTTGTTCTAGAATTTGAACTCACCCAGGTCTCTCATTTTTAAGTGGTTATAAAAGTATCAGAAGGGTAGTATATTTCATGCATGTAAGAATTAAATAAAAGCCAAATTTCAGTAGTGGAGTACCTGCCTAGCATGTGTTAAGACTCCGATTCTTTTCCTCAGTACCACATACATAGAAAAAAGCCAGAAGTAGTTCATAGGCTCAAGTGGTAGAGCTCCAGCCTTGAGAAAGCCCAAGGAGAGTGCTCAGGTCCTGAGCTCAAGCCCAGGACTGGCAAAAAAAAAAAAAAAAAAATTCGGTGCTTGTAAATCACCATGGGGCTATTAGAGTATGGTTTTGCTTATTCATATGTGTGCAATCTATGGGCTCTTGAAAGGTAAAACAGAGACCCTTCATTTCTCATCTGGTAGTCTTAACTTTTTAACAAAATTGTGGGATTCTTTTCCTCTGTAACAGACGCAATATATGTCTAAAAGAAAAATATATGTCTAAAATACTTAAAGAGTCAAGAGATTTTGTTACTTCCTAAGCTTAAAAATAACCATATGGGAAATTTGTTTTAAGTCTTTGAAGCCTAAAATAAAAATGTAAAGCACAGTGAAAGATCCTCTTGCATATGAAATGCAAGCAGAGTAGACATGAATAAATTTAAAAGTGCTGGCTGGGGCTCACTTCTTAACGGAGCAATTTTGAAGAATTGTGTTACTCATCTGTTCATTACTTTGGTTATTTGTATGAACCCACAGTAGCTTAGAAACTGCAACAGAAATACTTTGGGGGCAGACTCAGGAAACTAAAACTGGTCCTAATTGGCATTCTGACAGTAAAAGATGTCAGCATAACTTGAAGCAAAGCACATGTAACTACTCGTGAAAATAATTTTTTTAGAATTTGCATTGAGTTACCAAGAAGATATTCTACTTTAATTAATTTAAAGTTCAACTGAGTTGTATTATAATTAAAAGTTTCTGGCAAGTGAGTAAGGTCAGAAGTTTAATAAAGTCTTAGCCTGGGAACTTTAGGAGCAACTTTTATGTCACCATGGTAAAGTCTTTTAATGAATCTAGTCTTCAGTTTTCATATTTGTGAAATTAGGCAAGAATTTGCTTTGAAAAAGGCAAAAGTGTTGAGCAGCAATCTAACAGTACCTCTCCAACCCTTACACAATTCAGTAATAAACATACATTATAAAATTATTTCTCAGTTTCTTAAAGTCATGTGTACAGTGGATACACCTGTAGATTCAGATGATAATGAAAGGTCATAGTATTTGTCACCACATCAATGTATCAAATGTTTGTTTCTTCTTTCCAGTAATGTACACTGATGTCCTGCCAGTGGTATAGCTCAGGCAAAATAGAGGGTGGAGTAACAGTCTGCTTTGGAGAAACTTAGATTCTCACTTAAATTAGATAGGAAGAACGAATTAACAAATACAGTGTCATCTTTGCCCACATCCTCAGATCTTACAGTATCTCCCAATACAGTTAAACATTATTTCCTTGAAACTGTTTTCCTCTCTATGTGCTTGAGTTCTCTCATCAGCCTCTGTGGTTTCTGTATGTCTTATACAGGTCTTTTACAGGTCACAACACTTTACCTCTAGCTTATCGCAATATATGTACAATGTTTACTTGGATTTAAAAAATACGTTTAAAAGCAGAAAGTATAAAACTTACTTTATTTTTTCCTTTGAACTTTGTTTACCTTTATTATCTCTAAGTTGTTGTACTAAGAGTTTAAAATTTATTTTAACAACATTTGGATTTTGATTTAGTTTTGTTTACAAAATTACTGCTTATTATAAAGACTGAAAAGTGCAGCACAAAGAAAATAGTCACGAACATTTTAATATTTTTCTATATTTCACATTAATAGCATTGTGAATTACATTACTAACAACTTTGTGACCCTTTACTTGATGTAATGAATATTTTGTCATATATACTACAACATGACTTTTACTTACCAGACAGCTACCTTTTTATGCCTGCTTAGACACAGGTCTTTGTGTAGATGGTATTGGATAAATTTGGCCGAATGAGTGAAAATAATAAGCCTATACTTTATCATGTTTTTCTGTGTCTGTGGTACCAACGAATCTAACTCAGGGCTTCATGCATGCTAGGCAAGCACTCGACCACTAGGCTACACTCCCAGCCCAACTTGTATTTTGTGAAGAGCTTTACAACAACCAACTGGTGGTTATTTGCATTTTTTTTTCTGGAAAGAAGATTCAGTATGTCTGTATTAACCAGACTTTCAAAGTGTTTTCTTGACTCCCAAATAATTTGGGAACATTAACAGTTCTGATTTAGGGGACATTGTACTGACAAAGAGGTTTTTATATACAAAAGTGGTTTCTGTGTTATAGACATATCCTCTATTTCAGTTCTACCCTTAGAAGCCCCTTTACCCTAAAACCCTCTCTCCAGCTTTTAGAATGGAGTCTTAAAGAGTCCTGCATTTTTCTTGTAGTACCCTAGTAATCTTAGGGTTACCACCTAAGCATCTTAGCTTTGACTTTAGGTTCAAAGAAGTTACTGGAAATACTGTTTTTTGTTCAGCAGGTAAGTGAAGGATGGAGAGGACCCACTGCAGTATGCAGTATTCTACACACTGGAGGTAAACAGCAGTGAATAAGCAAAGGCTTCCTCAAAGTGCTCTCAGTCCCCTGGAGAGAAAGTATCTAGTACTTTTATTGCAGTGTAAAATTTGCTGATAATGAGTTCATTTTCATGTATAACATTTTTTTCTCTGTGTTAGAGCAGGTGTGTTTCCAGTTTTTGAAAAGCTTCTTGCAAATGGAGTGGTCATCTCAACCTGTTTCTAAACCAGTAAATAGTCTTCATATTTATAAGCAAAATATTTATTTAGTACCTAATGTTTAATAAACCTTACATGAAGGCCTAAGAACATAAGAAAGAACAAGACAGGCCAGTTCCCACCAGAACTTGTAGTCTACGCTAGGAGTAAATGTAGTGAGACTTCCGGCTGCCGTCCAGTCTGAAGGAGCAGGTGGTTACAGTGTCCACCCATACTCTTGAGAGTCCTTGTGCTGCCTAGGCATCAGGGGAGATTCCCTAGCAAATAGTCATTTCACTGAGCAGTGAAAGGCTGTTGCAGTAGGAAAGGGAGGAGAGGAAAGCGCACTAGCATCCGTGCCAGAGAGACCCAGAAGGAAAAGAGTAGAGAGTGTTCCAGAAACAGAGAAACTGCAACAGTGTGGTATGCAGCATGAGATGGTCAGGGCTAGACTGTGAAGCCCTAAGTCAGGATTAGACTTTCACTTTAAGAAGATTTCTGTGGGATTTAGGATAGATAGATGATGAGTGGGGTAATCTGTTTATGACTGGAGAAGACAGCTCCTTGCCAATATCCCAGGGTACTGTAAGCCATGAGGGGTGGGCGTGGGGGGGAGGGAAATGGGGACCAAGACATGAGAAAGGGTATCAATGTATGTGAATTAATGCACCTTCTATCTGGCGAATATAATGTAACCCTTCTACTAATTACAATAAAAAATATATGGAAAAAAAAGAATTGCAAGAGATTGCCTTCACCTTATGTTTATATTGTTATGGGAAAGTAAAAGAAGACAGAGAATTAAAATTCAGTGGGTGAGGCTTCCTTGGAGAGAAGGTTAAGGTAATTATTGTGAGAACAAGTATTCTGAAATCCGTTGGTCAAAGACGTGCTAGTTGCAGTAAATTTTTGACTTATAAGAAATGTTATATTAAAATAATATGGAATCAGTTTATCTTTAATGAAGTTATTTTACTAATTTAAAAATTGGATGTGTTACTCTATTGTACTACTGGTTAAATTATTTAACATTCCAACTACACTGTTTATAATGATTAACTAAATTTAGTCTTGTTTCCTTTAAATATTCAACTTATGAAAAGAAACATGTAAAAAGCAATAACATTTTTCTGAGAATGAGATTTAGTCTTGAGAAATTTGAGTTATGCATTGGACAATAATCATGTAAAAAGCTTAGTTTATAATTTAAAATCTTTCTTACTATTCCTGTGTGGATACTACTGATGTTATGAATGGCAGTCGTGTGTTTTGTTTAGGCTATGGACTAAATCTTTCCATCCTGTTGTTTTGGAATATAACAAATATTTTAAAGATTGCTTCCATAATATGGAATTTTGTTATTAATTGCAACATAGAATTTTAGTGACTCATTTTGTCATGTTCTCACTGTATAACTTTGACATTTATTTTTACAAAAGTCCTTTGCTCATGTAAGTGGCTTCCCCAGTTCTTTGCCTCATTATTCAAGGCCCCTGATAGTTATTTATTCCCTTTAATTTTCCTTTCAAAAGGAATCCCTTGCATGTGCCTCATATAATTCCTTCCTAGAAAATGTCTGCCTTCTTAAGTCCAATCTGTCTTTGCCTGCCAACCCCAAACTTAATATTTCTTTTTCCACCGAGTTGCCCTTTGGCTTCCAGTTTTACAACTGATTGTAATTTCTCTCTACTCTCAATACCCTAGAATGCAGGAAGCGTTGGGTTCAAGTCCTCAGGACCACATAAACAGAAAAAACTGGAAGTGGCTCTGTGGCTCAGGTAGCAGAGTGCTAGCCTCAAGCAAAGAAGCTCAGGGACAGTGCCCAGGCCCTGAGTTCAAGCCTCAAGACTGGCAGAACAATAAATAATAAGGTTAAAGAATAGGCAATAGTCTCACTTTTAATCTGAATAAACTCATTATATATATGTACATATGTATATGTACATACATATGTACGTGTATATATGGTAAATACTAAAAAGAGAAAAAATGAGAAAAATAGGGAAAAACTAATAATGGAATCTAGAAAGACTTTCTAAAGCTAAAAGCAATGGAAAATCCAGGGGAAAATATTGGTAATATTGGATTATAATTTTACACACACACAAACACAAATCTTTGCATGTCAAAACATAAAATTAGAAGATGAACTAGGCTTGTAGTCTCAACTAAAGCATAAGATTACTTGAACCTAGGAGTCTGAAAAGAAAATGAAAAAAAGTGGAGAGACAAAAAGGTATGTTGA
The DNA here is from genome assembly GCF_031878675.1 of Megascapheus bottae. Taxonomy (NCBI): domain Eukaryota; kingdom Metazoa; phylum Chordata; class Mammalia; order Rodentia; family Geomyidae; genus Megascapheus; species Megascapheus bottae. The sequence continues at coordinate 33,342,005 of NC_143517.1, read as the reverse complement.
ATATAATAAACCAGAGATTATCCTTAATATCCTTAATGAAAAATATAAAATTACTGTCAATATATGAGACTAATGCAGATTAAATAATGAAGTAATGTCATTTTTTACTTCGAGAGATTGAAATGTGCTGCTTAGAGTTGGTGAGAATGTAATCAACACTGTTATTACTAACATATTTTAAATTAATGTGAACATGCTTGGCTCCAGTGGCTCACACCTGTAATCCTGGCTAGTCAGGATCAGGAGGCTGAGATCTGAGGATTGTGGTTTGAATCCAGACTGGACAGGAATATCTGTGAGACTTGTATTTCCAATTATGCACTGAAAATGCCAGAAGTGGAGCTGTACCTCAGTAGTAGAGTGCAAGCCTTGAGCAAAAAGTTCAGAGACAATATGCTCAGACTCTGAGATCAAGCCTCAGGACCAGCATATTCTCTCTCTCTCTCTCTCTCTCTCTCCCTCCCTCCCTCTCTCTCTCTCTCTCTCTCTCTCTCTCTCTCTCTCTCTCTCTCTCTCACACACACACACACACATACACACACACACATAACTGTGAAGATTTTAGAACATAATATCTAGTATTTACTGTTTGAGTCAGTATTTCCATTATTGATCTACCTTAATATTACTAAGAATCATTTATTACTATGTAACATCACTTAAATTTTTTGTAGCTTAAACAGCAAATATTGTCTCAGTTTTTGTGAATCAGGAATCCCTGTATACTTCACTGCTATCCTGTGGTTCATATCCCCTCACAATTCTTCAGTGAACATGTGGGCTTAGGGTTATAGTCAAGGCTTGATTGTCAGTTTGCTTCCAGGCTTGTGCATGTGGCTGTTGGCAAGCCTCAAGTGTTTGCTTGCTGCTGGCCAAGGAAATTGTTCTTTTTCACATGGGCTTTTCCAAGGAGCCTGTCAGCTAACCTACTTGGGGAAGATTTTTCTGCCAGAATCTGTTTGCTAAAAAGGAAGCAGGAGGTCCAGCTCACATTCCTAGGCCTGAATGCCAGCAAATTGGGTCATTGGGAATATGTTAGATGCACTTTTCCACAAGAAAATAATCACACAGACACAAAGAAATATATTGAGTTCTTAGTGTTACCTGGCTTTAGAGCATAGCAGTGCCATTGGCCATTTAAGAATACTTATAAGCCCAGCAGCCCATGGCTCATGCCTGTAATCCACTAGCTACTCAGGAGGAGACTGAGATCTGAGGATAGAGTTTCAGGGGCAGCCCAGGCACAAAAGTCCAAATAACCACCAGAAAACTGGAAATGGCCCTGTGGCCCAAGTGGTAGACTGCTAACCTTGAGCTGACAAACTCAAGGACAGTGCCCAGGCCTAGAGTTCAAGTCCCATGACCGATAAAGAAAAAAGTGGGGGAGGCGGGAGTTTGGCCTGTTGGTAGAGTGCTTGCCTAGCATGAACTAAGACCCAGGTTCCATTCCTCCGTACCACATACATAAAAAAAGCTGGAAGTGGTGCCATGATTCAAGTGGTGGAGTGCTAGCTTTGAGAAAGCCCAATGACAGTGCTCAGGCCCTGAGTTCAAGCTCCAGGACTGGCAATATATATATATATATATATATATATATATATATATATATATATATATATATATTTATAAGGTTTAGTGACATGATGGAGTCCTAACAAATTTTATAACTGATTTTATGGTGATGTTCTCTTTCAGTTGTAGAATAGAATGTAAAAACATTTCTTTGAACATTTATTTGATTCTGAATTTATAATTTGCAGGCATTCTCTTTAAAGTCTGAGTGCTATGTATTTCAGTTCTGTTTCAAGAGAAACCTCTACTGAGACTTAGACATTTTTGTATTATTTTACTTGGTAATGAATCATTCCCTTTAATCTGCTTTCTAGATTACTGATCTCTCATTACCCAACTATCTGATGGCATCTTCAGTCGGATTGCTTCCTACCCAGCTTCTGAATTCTTACTTGGGTACCACCCTGCGGACAATGGAAGATGTCATTGCAGAACAGAGTGTTAGTGGATATTTTGTTTTTTGTTTACAGGTAAGTTTATGGCCAAGAATTTGCCTTTTTCCCCCCCTCATTCCCCCCCCCCTCTTCTTTCTCCCTTTATATTGCTGATTTAAACCTAATAGATTGTGTTGAGCATAATTAGAGTATGGAAAGAACAAGGAAACAATGCTACTTCATATTTTGAAAATATTTTCTAATTGTGTAGGTGTGTGGGTGTGGATATAGAACTGAATTGATACAGGAAAAAAATTTTTTTAAAAAGGAAAGATTGGTAAAAGTACAGTTCTTGAGCGAGGACTCATTATTCACTACCCAATGCTATGACACGATATTGGAAGTATAAACACAATTGCATAGGCCAGGAGTTTGGCCTAATGGTAGAGTGCTTGCCTAGCATGCACAAAGACCCGGGTTCCATTCCTCGGTACCACATACATAGAAAAAAGCTGGGAGTGGTGCTGTGGCTCAAGTGTAGAGCTCTAGCCTTGAGAAAAGTCCAAGGACAGTGCTCAGGCTCTGAGTTCAAGCCCCAAAACTGGCAAAAAAAAATTAAATTAAAATTTAAAAAATTAAAAAAATTGTGACTATAGAGATGTTTTAATACATAGATTAATATGTATCTATGACATATAAACCCTTAGCCTAATTTCATTTATGTTCTAAAGTCTAAGTGCCAGTGATTATATATAGAGATTCCCTTCTTGAATATTTGTTTGTTAAATACACCATTTGAAATATGATGTAGAAATCAATGTTAATAAATTCTTTAATAAAAAAAGTGAAAAAAAGTACAATTCTTTCTGCAAGGATTGTTTTCAAAGTCAAATCAGGCACTGTATTTTGTCACTGAAGGGTTTTCTTTAAGAAACATTTTCATTCAGAGAGCCTATTTTTCTTTTCTTTTCTAATTCCTTTTTTTTTTTTTTTTTTTTTTTTTTGCGAGTCCTGGAGTTTGAACTTAAGGTCTAGGCTCTGTCCCTGAGCTTTTTTTACTCAAGGCTAGTGCTTGATCACTTGAGCCACAGTGCCACTTCTGAGATTTTCTGAGTAGTTTACTGGAGATAAGAGCCTCATGGACTTTCCTCACTGGGCTGTCCTCAAATCATGATTTTCAGATCTCAGCCTCCTGATTAACTAGGAGTTAAGGTTTTTGTTGCAATTGATTCATTTATATTAATGTAGTCTGCCAAACTTTCTATGTGTTATTTTAATATATAATATTTTATTTTTGACACTTCTTTTTTAATTCATTTTTTAATAAAAATGTGAGCATATTTTGTGTTTTCAGTTCTTAAAAAAGAGTAACATTTAACATTATGATAGAAAAATTGAACTAGTTAATTCTTCATTTACTCAGCTATAATCAGTGAGGTGCCTAGTGCCTCTTAAAGTATAGGGTCATACTTTATCTCGATTTCTTATTCCTTGCCTTGGTCTGACAAATTAAAACTTATGTCAGGAAGGAAAAGAAATGTCTTTCTAAAGTAAGGAGGCATTTAGGAAAAAAATAATTTATGCTCTTATTTGATTTATTAGTATTAGTTATAGCTTTATTTTAATGAAGATTTACTACAACTTATAACTAGACTAGGAGGAAGAAATCATCTATTTCTTTTGAAAGATTATGTACAGAGGGGTTACAGTTACCTAAATCAGGTAGTGAGTACATTTCCTTTTGAATAGTATCACCTCTTCCTTTGTTTTCTCTCAATTTTCCCTCCTGAATCCTGTCCCCCACAAGTTGTGTAGTCTGTTTTCGACACATTCTCTGGTAAAGGTCACTGCTGAATTTGTTCACTCTTTATCCCAGCATTTCTATGTTCTTCCTTCCCCTCCACCAAACAGATAAACTTGCATACAAGACAAAACTGTGACGAAAGCTAGATAGCAGGCTCTTGTTTCTATTTCTTGGAGTTCATTTCAGTAAACATCATTTTGTGTGATCATGTGCAGGTATCTAATTGAGCCTTTGTGATCCTCTCCTAAGAATATCCTCACTGGATCTCAGCAAGAATGTTTAGAGTCTTGTTTAATTCATCATTAACATAAGAAAAGCAACTGGAGGAAGAATTTTCAGATTCCTTCTATTCATTTTAAATGAGCCACAAATTGGTCTCTGAGTTTACCTAAAGATAATCTATACTATCAGGAAAATTGGAGCAATTCAAAACACATGTCAGAGAAAGCCACAATTTTCCTTATATTGACATTGATGGGTTCAGTGATCTGACTTTTAACTCAGACTTGTGTCCTATATTTTTGTCTCCACTAACCGAAACTCTTGTCCCTGTACCAATGAGTAATAATTTTATGGTTGTTAACTTTCTTGTGGTTTCAATACTGTCCATATATCCCTGCTGCTGCTTTTATTTTCTTCTTACCTTCCTGCCATTTCCTTGAAATAGTTGACTTCAAGCTATATCATCACTCTCCTCACAATTATAATTTCTTGTTAGTTCTCCTCTTTATCCCCAGATTATCTTTCTTATTACAGGAGATTAGATGATTTCAAATAGGAACCCCTAATTTCCATGTAAGGAATTAGCTCGCCCCTGGGATTCTACACATACTTGGCTTTACAGCTAGGAGTGGAAGACTTGTAGGTATTTGTCTGAGGGATGCTGTCTTTCTGTTGTTTCACTTCATTTTAATGGAAGACTTTTAAAAACAATTGTCTCTAATTCTATTTGTCTTTTTTTCCCCCCAGTATTGGGCTTGAGCTCACAGCCTAAGCACTGTCCTTGGACTTTCTCAAGGCTAGAGCTCTATCACTTAAGCCTCAGCACCACTTCCAGCTTTTTTCTATGAATGTGGTACCAAGGAATCCAACCCAGGTCTTTGTGCAAGCTAGGCAAGCACTCTACCACTAGGCCAAACTCATGGCCCTCTATTTCTGGGTTTTATTTTCTGCTAAATTCTTTACCAAACTAAGAAAGGGACTGCATGAACATGCTGGGAGAGTACATTTGGCTCTGTAACCCAGAAGGATAGCTGAGACTTGGCTGCTTACAGCAGAGGAAATATATTGAAAAGTTTACTCCTGCTGAGTACCTCACAAATTTGTCTACCTACTCCAAACTACTTTTGGTATCCTGACCCCATTTTCTGTCCTTACCTCTGGCTGCTCATCTTAAGATTGTCACTCACTTAAATTAAGTATACTTGCCAGCTTTCACTTCACTTAACATCTTAGCCATTTACGATTGTTGACTATAGTTGGGCACAGTGTAATACTTGTAATCCTAGCTACACGGGAGGCTGAGATCTGAGAATCAAGGTTCAAAGCCAGCCCCGGCACAAAAGACCTTGAGACTCTTATCTCCAATTAACCTCTAGAAATTGGGAAGTAGAACTTAACTCAAGGGTAGGGTGGTATTACTAAGCTGAAGAGCTCGGGGACAATGCCCAGGCCCAGGGGTAGGGTAGTAGTCTTGAGCTAAAGAGCTCAGGGACAGTGCTCAGGCTGAGTTTAAGCTCCATGACACACACACAAAAAAGATTGTTGATTATGCCTTTATTATTAGAACATTCTTCCTCTTTTCTGTGGTACTGCTGTCTATACACACACACATACACACACGCACACTCACGTGCACGTGCACGTCTGGCCAGTGATTATTTTCTTTCTTTACCTCCTAAATCTGTGTTTCAGTATATTCTCCCCTAATCTTTATGGTGTCAAGCTGAATATTTTTTTTCTTAACAGTTTGCTAATGTGTTTATTTACATACCCTCTGCACATATATACATCTTTAGCTCAGTGTTTTGTTTTTAGCTTCATATCAATTTATTGTCTAGCTAGCTAGTGAAAACCTCAAATATACCATGACTTAACTAGAACTTAGTGTATCAATCGTACACACACTTAATTCTCTTATCTGTCTCAATCTCTTTATATGTTGTTATCTATCAGTAAGTATCAGATTTTAAGCATTTTTAGTAAGTATATCTTGTTTTATCTTGTTTTATACACATGCATGTATATATATATATATATATATAAAGCGAACTTACATTAGAGAAAATTATGGGTTTAAACCATCTTCACCATTTTTCTCTCTTTAAACTAGCATGTATTATATATTGATTTTACAAAATGATTTCACTTTTTTTTTTTTTGCCGGTTCTGGGGCTTGAACTCAGGGCCTGAACACTATCCTTGAGCTTTCTACTACTTGAGCCACAGGACCATTTCTGGTTTTTTCTATAGAAGTGGTAGTGAGGAATGGAACCCGTGTCCGTGCCAGGCAAGCACTTTACCAATAGGCCAAACTCCTGGCCCTGATTTCACTTATTTCTGTGCATATATGTAATGCACTTAGATCAAACTCACCCCTTCTCTTTCTCTCTTTTACCTCTCCCACTTTATAAACAATTTTAAAAAAATCCCCAACTCTGTAATATTTAAATTACCTAGATTTGTATTGAACATCAGTTTGACACTTTTTCTAGTATCTTTTTGAATGCCTTTCAGAAAAGTTGTCATCATGTTTTCCTTTGTTTCTGTAATTACAGAAGCTTTACTGTTCTCTAGTCTCTTCTTAGTTTCTGTGGAAGTATGTTGGGTTAGTGTTTTCATTCAGTTAGTGTATAAATTGTCTTTCTCTTAGTGTAGAAATACTGGTACCAGTGTTTCATGCTTGTAATCACTGCTAATCAGGAGGCTGAGAGCTGAAGATTGCAGATCAGAGACAGCCTGGGCAGCAAAAGTCTGTGAGACTCTTCAGTTAACCACCAAAAATGGGAAATAGAGCTGTGATTCAGTTGATAGAACAGGCCCTGAGTTCCAACTCCAGGATATATAAGCACACACACATATACACACGTGCTCATGCAGAGAAAACAAAACAAAATACCCATGGACATTTATAATTGAAGGAAAATAATATAATACTACATTAATACATTAGTATATGTAATGCTTTATACTGGTAAAGGTTGGCTATTTGGTTTCCATGAAGGATCTTTTTAAGTACAAAGACTTGTATTCATCAAACATCATTATATTTGAATCAAAGGAAATATAGTTACTGCATGTTTGTAGGATACCATATAATAACTACTCATAGATATTGGCCTTCTCCTGAGAAAAGCAATGAAGGAGAGAATAAATGATATCTCTATAATTAATTAAAAATACATAACCTCTTCCCCACAGTGATTACAGAACTGGACACCAGTGACTAACTCCAGTAATCCTAGCTAGTCAGGAGGCTGACGTATGAGGATTATGGCTTGAAGCTAGCCCAGGCCAGAAACTTCATGAGACTCTTACCCAATAAACTACACATGAGTGCTGGAAGTGGCACTGTGTTTCAAGTGGTAGAGCCAATTTACCTTGAACAAAAAAATCCTTAGGGACAGTGCCATACCCAGAGTTCAAGCCCAGACCAGCAAAATAATAATAATAATTCTTATTACAGAAAATTATATATAAAATCCATCTAAGCCAAAAATTTATTTTTTTCTCTTTTTTCTGTATATAATTTAATGACTGATATTTTGTTTCTGTTCACAGATTATTATAAGTATAGGCCTCATGTTTTATGTAGTACATCGAGCTCAAGTGGAATTGAATGCAGCTATTGTAGCTTGCGAAATGGAACTGAAAACTTCTCTAGTTAAAGGCAGTCAACCAAATACCAGTGGCTCTTCATTCTACAACAAGAGGAACCTCACCTTTCCTGGAGGTGGAATCAATATTGTATGATTCTGATGAAGTGTATGACAGTCGAGAGCCTAGTGTGCTGTCCAGAGTTTAGTAGTCACTTCTCTAGTGGGCAGAAACAAGTTCAATTTGTATTACGGCACAAACAAAAACTGACTAGTTTTTAAATTGCACAATTTTTTTAAAGCAGAAATCTTCTGGATATGTAACCGTAGAAGCAATCTGGCTGCACTTCTTTATCATGCCTATAATGGCCTCTAGGTCTGCACTTTAGTGTCTTTTATTTGTTTAATTGGTGGGGACTTGCAAACAGAGAAATAGCCCAAATATTTTTTTCTGCTTAGTGGTTGTATTTATAAAGTCCATGAATAGTTTTCTGCATCTGATTTACTTATAGTCTTAAATGTGTGTTATTGTTGGATGTCCTTAGGAAGCTTGTCCAGAAAGGAAAACCAGTGTTTTCTGTTTGTGTCATTGATTTAAGTGGGACCACTTTGCTTCCCTTTCTTTGCCTGTTATAAAAGATCTTGACTTTCAGTTGAATGTATTTTTGCAAGCATCATATTAATGCAGGGCCATTTACACATTTTCACACAAGCTTAAATCCTACTTGTGGGACTGAAGTGCTCTTAAGATACCTTTTTATTTTCACTGTGTAATATGCAAAGCAGAAGGGAAATTGTTTAGTGGGTGGTGGCTCAGGGTGAGAACACCCACCCATTCTAATTTGATTACATTGGCTTTACCTTTGTCAGATCCCTCATCCAAGGGCTGTCCATTGCAATCCTACTAAAACATTTTATTAAGATGAACTTTTTCATTTTTATATTAATAATTAGGCTTTGAAATAAAGACATTATTCCTTTAAAATGGTGGGCTTGCCATCATTGAAGTTGTCACTCAGGTGGCCTTGTTTCAGCAAAACGCCTTTAAAAAAAAACAAAAACAAGCTTTAAACTCATGTTTATTGTTTCATTGAAGTACTTACATATTTGTTCCCAGCTTTAAAACTAAATGCAACAGTAACTTAATGCCCAGATATGTATTATTTACCCTACTTATAAGTAAGTTTTTTTGGTTTTTTTTTTTGGTACTTGTTTTTCTCTGATAAGACTCAGGAATTCTGAAATGTGAAATTAAGTGTCTCTATTATTTCTTTTGTAGCATGCATAAAGTGTATTTATTAATAGCACTTAGAACTATAGGATTAAAATACAGCATTTGATTTGTATGACATGTATTCATTGATCACATTTATTTTTAAAATAGTTTAATTGTGAATTTAATGAGTAGATGTTTTACAAAGGGAATCCAGATATTAGTATACATTTTCTGCTAGGTATTTTGTTTTTGGTAAAAATACTCCAGTTTATCAGAGACCTCTCATTTGCCTTTCCTTAGGGTAAAACCTTTGCCCTGATTTGCTAAAATATAAAAGAATACTAAGCAGGTTACTATCATCTTATGCTAGAGGTGAATTTGATCTTTTTAATAAAGAAGATTTTTTCCCCTGTACAGATTGTTTTTCTTTTCTTAACAATCTATCTATCCTCTTTCTAAAAGCAGCAGCAGATTTGAGTGTAAATAGGCTGAGGTACCTGGGTCTAGAGTATTTACAGACCTGCAATCTACTGTTACAGAAAAACTCTATGTAGTATTGGAATATTCTTTTATGGCTTCTGTTTAGTTTTTTTAAATGATTACAGATTAACAATCTCAATAAACAATATATCTGATTTTTTTTTCACATGTAACTTAGCAACCTTCTTCCTGTGTTTTTGTTTCAGGAGCTATTATTTAAGGTCACTATTTTCTTGTCTATTTTACACTTAATGTGTTTTGAAATGCATTTATTTTCACAGTGTTTGGGACTTGAATAACTTCACCAAATGAATACCTTTTGGTAGTTTGTAATGCGTTCTTCCAAATGTTACACTTTGCCTGATACTTGTACTAAACATAAAGGTAAAGGAGAAATAATTTTCTGTATTCTGCCAATCATAATTTTATATAATAAATCATCCATTTTTTTTCTTAAGATGGTATGGATTGACTGTTTCTAAGATACTAGTAAATAGCTGCACTTTGTGTTTTCTTCTGTATTTCTAACCTCCCAGTACACAGCTGTCTGTTAGTGGGCTGTTACTGATAATTGGATTTGGTTCTGGGTGTGTAGATGTACTCACTGTTTTCTGTACAGACCATTGCGTCCTATACTCCATCTTTATCACCATGTCCCGATTTAGGAAAGCACAGCACATTTGTAGAGGGCTTTCCTGTTCTCCAAATGTTGTCTCCAGTCATATGTATTTGTGAATTGCCTTTAGCCATGAATATTTATAGAGATGAGAGGCTTTACAATTTTTTTCAGACTGTTGGGGTTTTTTTTTTGTTTGCTTTGTTTTTTCTTGCTAGGCTTGGGATTTGAATTCAGGGACTTGAACGTGGTCCTTGGGCTTTCTCAAAGCTAGAGCTCTACCATTTGAGCCACAGCAAAATTTCTGGCATTTTCTATGTATATGGTACCGACGAATCAAACCCAAGTCTTCATGAATGCTAGGAAAGCATTCAACCACTAGGCCACATTCCAGGCCCCTCAAACTATTTTTTAAGTACAACATAAAGCTGAATTTTTTAAATTCTCCTGGAAAATGATGTAATCTATTGGGTCTGAAATCTCATGAGGGAAAGAATGCTTAATTTTTGGGGCCTTCCAGTAAATATTTTTTCTAGTTTATTAATATTTTTGTTTATTCTTTGCCAAACTTTGTTATCAACTTCCTTAGAAAGGATCTCTTTAAAAAAATGTGTATGCTAAATTTAATGTGTTTACATATCCCTTTTTATTTGAACATCTGATTTAGAAGATAAGTTAAAATTGTACCCATTGTTTACAAAAATTCAACTATCAGAATATATATTTCAAGTTTATATTCTATTCATAAGTGAATGGATTTATTCAAAACCTGCTGCATTTTTCCCCAGCACACAATGTGCTCCAATTCTGTCTTTCTTATTGTGAAGGCTTTCTTATTGTGAAGGTCCACGTGTGTACATAAGATAGTTTCTCTTTGTGACCTATCAAGTTCAGTTGCCCCAGTATTAGGACTTGAACTTAGGGCCTCAGTCTTTCTTGGCTGTTACTCTATCACCTCAGTTAGGTTTTTGCTGGTTAATTGGAGAATCAGCAGTTAATCTGTATCTTAGCCTCCTCTTAAGTACCTGTGATTTACAGGTAGTAGCCACAGACACTTGGCCAAGCTTGGTAGTTACTCTGCTTTGTCCATGCTGACACTCAGCTCGGTGGTGGAGGTACATATATGACTAGCATTGCTTTGTTAATGCAATATGGACTTGGATTTTTCCCCCCAAAAGATGCTGTGACATACATGTCAGTGTTAGCTGTGTGGCTATCTTAATATTGCTTGAGAAAGCCACTTAGATATGCAACAGTTTGGTTCAGGTGATCAGGCAAATTCCAGCTGTTCACAGTAAAGCAACATTTAAGAGAAAAAGTTTTCTATGTATCTCAGTGACAGTCCTGCCACAGGTTGATGGCCTGGTGGCAGAATTATAACACTGCCTGCATTCAGGTTGGAGGTTGCTGATTTCTGTTGTATTAGGGATATACTTTTTCCTCTAAGCTGGAAAGCTATTTAAAAGGGGAGATAGATCACTTCTATGGGATGCTTAAAACTCAAGAGTTCAACTAAAGTCATGAATTGAACAGAAATTGTTAACTCATTTCTGAGTTAACATTCATTAACTCTCATCTGAATTATAACCTGTTAACTTGGAATCTGCAGTGACTGCTGAAAGCTTTTCAAAAGTGGCTGATTAAATAGCAAATATTTCTAAAGATGTATGAATAAAATGTCTTGATAGTTGGTATCCCAAATCACTGTGTGCCTGAGAAAATAAAAAGTATTTTTATCTTCCTTCTCTCTTCTTTTTCTTTCCCATGGACATAGAGACATTTCCTATGGGAGGCAGCAATTCAAAGGGGAAGGGAGGACAAGTGCCTAAAAGGCTGCTGATTGACCTTGGCTGACGTAGGTTTGGGGATAGAAGATGCCTGTGGAGACGATTTTGATGTCTCACATTAGCATTCACTCTTGGTATTTTTAAGATTACCCTGTAAGTCTTAATGCAGTTATTAGCTAGTTATGGCACGAGGAGCAGTATCTATGATGCTTTTTAAAGTTGGAGGCCGCTCATCAATCTTATTTATTATGGGCTTTACCATATCTCCAGGACAGTTTTCCTTGAGAGCACATTCTAGCTCTGATATGGAACTACCACCTTCACACCCAAAGTAATACTAGTTCTCACGTATTTGTGCCTGTTATTATTATACGTCTTTTGTTAGCCATTTGAGGTCATAATTGCTGACTGTGGATTACATACCTGTAATCTAGCACTCAGGAGACAGAAACAGAAGAATCACAGGTTCAAGACCAGACTGGGCTACATAATTCAGAAAAACAACAACAACAACCCCAGAAAATAAAGAGAAAAGTTGTTAACCACATGCTGCACTGGCTTCAAGTCTCATTAGATAAGCACGATGCCTCAGGGCGCTGTTTCCCAAACTCAGTTTCTGCCAGGGCTGCTCCTGAAGGATGCCTGTCAGCCTCGTCAATGTGGAGAAAGTTTTTATTTGTAGCATGGTATGCTCTATCATTGGTTAAATAGTGAGCATTTTTAAACATAGTATTATGTGCCAGGTTATAATATACTCCATAAGTGTCCAAAAACTCTAAATTTTATTTTAAAATTAGTCCAATTTTAGAAAAACATGTTTTAAAGCTGAAAGGGGTGAAGACTGTCTAGAATAGATTTCTCACACTGAAAGAGCATTTCCTTAGGATCAGAAGGAGTGGCAGAGCATCTTGTCTGTGCTTTCCACGTGTTTTCCATGCCCCGGCAGCCTCAGGCCTATGGAATCAGGGCAGAACATCCAGCCTCAGTCATCCTGGAATCTACCAAGTACCGAACCGGGGGACCAGCACCCAAACTTGATTGAATCTGATTTAGGCTGACGTTTTTGTTAAATCTCATAAGGTTGTATATATAGTGTCAACCAAAGCAAATCTTTACCATTGAGATAGAGAAAAAGTATTTTTAACGTACTAAATTGTTGATAGTGGAGCTCAGAGAAATCTTTTTACATGTTAGGGAAGGTATGATTTTTACTCTTAGATATATCTTAAAATATACTTGAAGATTATTCCTAAGTAGTAGTTGTAAGTATTTTCTTATATTTTTGGCTTTATGAATAGTGTTTAAGGTCAGATGGAAGATAATGTCTGCCCCAGATTAATCTTAAACTGAAGAGGTGATAATGAAGAACCTAGGGATGTCTGTGAATATAATTACACCTCCAAGGCAAAAACGTGCAGTTGGTATTCAGGAACAGACTGATTATCACTGACTGTTCACTTAGCTCGTGAACCTTTTGTGCTTGCCAATTTGATAGACTAAATCAGAACCAAAATAGAGTCTTTCAAACAGATTGAAAGGATTTGTTTTGCAATTGCATTGAGTCTGTAATTCAACAGAAAGACAGGAATGTTTCACATGTCTTTTAAAGTTCTGAATTACGTAGTGTTAAATCTGTTAACCCTGGAGACAGAAGTGACAGGACAGCTTCTGATTTTCCTCTTGACAGAACATGGGTTTGAACTCAGGGACTTGAGTTTGCTTGGCAAGTGCTATACTACTTGAGTTATACATCCAGGCTATAAGGCAAAAAGCTAGTTTTGTTTTTGTTCAAATGGAGTCTTGGGTATTTGCCTCATGTATGCCTGGACTGGCTTATACTTCAGTCCTAGTTGTGCTTTCTGGCCACAGGGGTGATAGTCACTAACATCCACACCCACCTTTGTATTGGTTGAGATGAGTCTTATCTTTCGTCCAGGCTGGCTTAGAACTGTGATTCTGCCCCCTGCATTTCTAGGACTACAGATATGAGCCACAATGCTCAGTTTCTGCATTCCGCCTCCAAAAGTTATTAGGCAAAGCACTTAAACTATAGCAGACATTTGACACAGAAGTTCCTTTCCCTATTGCTCCCTTTTATTTAAGCACAAAGTGAATGACATTCTGCAGGGTACATGGTACAGTGCAGAAGAGGCCCCAAAATACTGTGTAGATGTAAAAAACTAACATGTCTTTGTGGGTGTCAGAACTCCTCTTGACTCATGACAGTTCACCTGCGTAGCATTTGCTATTTGGTACTTTTTCTTTTTATTGTAATTAATAGAAGGGTTACATTATATTCACCAGATAGAAGATGCATTACTTCACAAACATTGATACCCTTTCTCATGACATGGTCCCAATTTCCCACTCCCTCTCCCCCGCTCATCTTGATTTTCCCCCTTCCCTATCCAATTTCAAATAACCAATTAAGCACATATAAAATATATCAGATAATAAGGTGAAATAGTCCTGGGCTTGAGCTCAAGGCCTGACACTCTCCTTGGACTTTCTCAAGTCTAGCGCTCTACCACTTGAGCCACTTCATGCTTTTCTATATATGTGGTACTGAGGAATCAAACCCCAGTCCTTGGGCATGCTGGGCAAGCACTCTACCACTAGGCCAAACTCCAGGCCCCAGTACTACTACTTCTTTGATTTTTCTGACAGCCAGCAGTGGTTTATTGAACTTGAATTCTAAGTTTAACCTCAGGAATGATTAAAACATTTTATAATTTCATAAATTAGAATCACCTTTTTATGAACTTTTTATTCTTTTCAACACAAAAAGGAAAGAAAATACACTCTACTCTTCTTTATGTTCCAAACATAAAGTTCTAACTGTAGAAGTTCTAACTTCTAGCTCGGGATGAATGAAGAGACTGTCTATGATCAGGTGGGAGGGATTGTGTGTTGAGCCCATGGTCTAATTCCATATTCTTTTAAAGTAGTGGGTTTTAAATATTGGAAGTGTTTTTTTGATCATCAGTAGAAGGTGTCTAAAAAATGCAGTGTGGCCTTGTGGTAGAGTTTGCCTAGTATGCACAGAACCCTGGGTTTGATTCCTCAGTACCACATATACAGAAAAAGTCAGAAGTGGTGCTGTGGCTCAAGTGGCAGAGTACTAGCTTTGAGAAAGCTCAAGGACAGTGCGTGGGCCCTGAATTCAAGTCCTAGGACTGGAAGGAAAAAAAGTCCAGGAAAGTCTGGGGGCAGGAAAAACAATAATAAAGACTTTATTACAATTTAAATGTAAAGATGGAACATTAATTGAACACAGGAGAAGAGAAAGGCTAGAATTAGAACCATCTATATTGAAGAATATATTGCAGAAACCTTATCAATAAATTGTCTTGGAATAACTATCTTTTGAAAAAATACAAGGTAAGTTAAATTGATTCTTTGTTCTGTCATTTCAAGAATGGTATGTAAGTCAAAACATATTGTATGTAATTTTTTTTTGGTGGGGCTTGGGGCTTGAACTCTGGGCCTGGTTGCTATCTCTGACCTCTTCAGCTCAAAATTACCGCGCTACCCCTTGAGCCATAGCCCCACTTCTCCCTTTCTAGTGATTACTTGGAGATAAGAGTCTCAAGGTCTTGTCTGGCCCTATAGCTCAGGGGTTAGAGCACTGGTCTTGTAAGAGTCTCAAGGTCTTTAGTACCCGGACTGGCTTTGAACCTTCGTCTTCAGATCTCAGCTTCCTGAGTAGCTAGGATTATATACGTGAGACAAGATCTTGCTGTGTAACCCAGGTTAGCCTTGAACTTTTGACCCTGCCTCAATCTACCAAGTACAGACATATACTACCTTGTACAGTTGTGTAGGTTATCTTGATAATCATCCAACATGTTAAAAGTGTCATTAGATTCTCGTGTATTTCTTAAAGTTTTCCAGTTTTAGGTTTTAGGTTTTATGTTAAAGTCTCTGATCCATCCTTTGACCTACAATAATTTCCTAGGACATTCTGATGTTGGTTTCTGACTGTATATTTTTGTTTATCTGACAAGATGAATTCCTATTCCAATCTTACTTCTCTCTCTCTCTCTCTGTCTTTCAGTCTCTCTCTATCTCTGTCTGTCTGTGTATCTGTATCTGTCTGTGTGTCTGTCAGTGTCTGTCTGTGTTTGTCTATCTGTCTCTCTCTCTCTCTGTCTCTGTCTTTCTCTGTCTCTGTCTCTCTGTCTCTGTCTCTCTGTCTCTGTCTCTGTCTCTCTCTCTCTCTGGCTAAAAGTTAGGGGTATGAATGTTCTCCCTTGGCTTTTTCATTAAAGGCAGGTACTCTTCTACTTGAGCTATAGTTCAATACTGAAAAAAGAGGCAGTAAATAACATTCAAGCTCCTTGTCAAATTTCTGCATCTTTCTTATACATTTGAAAAATCTTATTAAAATGTAAACCTGGCTAAACATAAAGATTCAAAGGTCAAACCGGAAAGCTGGAGATAAATTAGAAGGCTATTTTAGATAATATGGATAATAAAGAGTGGGCCAGCAGTTTGTCAGGCAAATTAGAGTTCAAAGAGGATTCAAGTGACAGAATTAATAGAGCTGATAACAAATTGGACATGAGAAATAAGAAAAATATAGTAATTAAGCCAGGTGTCAGTGGATCACCCCTTTAATCCTAGCAACTCACTCAAAGTTAGCTTGGACAGAAAAATTCTTGAGACTCTCATCTCCAATTAACCAACGAAATGCTGGATGGGAGTTGTAGCTCAAGTGGAAGAGTGCCAGCCCTGAGCAAGAAAGGCAAGTGAGAGTTAGGGGCCCTGAGCTCAAACCCTGGTACAGCTAAAGAGAAAAAAGAATAAAGAAAAGAAGGTCATTCATGGTAACATTTTGTTTCTGGCTTGAGCAACTGAGTGAATGTTAAGAGTTGTGTTTTATAATTGAGAAGGCTATTAGATACCTAAGAGTGATATTAGTAGGCAATTCGTTATAAGTTCTAGAACTCAGAGTGGAAGTCTTACACAGAAGTGTTAATTTAGATGGAGATAAACGGCTGGAGCATTTAATAGGGTGAAAATATTAGCATGTGGCTATAATAAATATAATATGAAAATGGTATCTGATATATTGTGGAATGCTAAATGAATATGATATAAAATCGTGATATAATACTATAAGAAGAGTAGAATAATTAAATGAAATACAGTGATGAAATGAAACTAAGAAATATATTGCCAATACAAACTTGTACCTAAAGGCTTATGGACATCGGAGATAAACTATGATGTAAGGACAGATATGGCTGTAACCATAGGAACGGTCAGGAGCCTGGCTTACAAGATGAAGTATCATAGGAGCCCAGACACCTGGGCAGAATAGCTAGAGTAAGTACCCACCACATCCCTGGGCACCACTGACCAAAAGGTGAAACCAATCCAGACCCAGCAAGGACCAAGGCAGAACCAATCCAAATCAAGCACCTAGGGGTTTGGGCCAGAAAGGAGCAGGCCAAGGATCAATATAAACCAAGGATCCAGAAGTAGGAGCAGCACTTCTGCTGGCCTTAACCGAGACTGCGGTTAGAGGATCTTTAGCTTGCAGAAGCTGCTCCTTGACCCAGAAGACCATCAAGGACTGTGACTGTGGGGTCCCGGAACTCACACCGCGGCTGGACTGGGAGTTGAGTCTAACATCTGATGGGCAGGTCCTGTTCGTCTTCGGGACTAAGAAATGTCCAGGAGTTGAGTCCAGCGGGTGTGCTGGACAGGCAGATTAAGATTAGGAAGTTATGACTAGAAGATAGGAACTAGAATATAGTGTCAACTCTACTAAGCTATGTTAAATCAATAAACTATGTTTGCATTATATTATCTGTCTATTATCTGCTCATGATATGTACAAAGACCCGGGTTCAATTCCTCGGTACCACATACATAGAAAAAAGCCGGAAGTGGTGCTGAGGCTCAAGTGGTAGAGCTCTAGCCTTGAGAAAGTCCAAGGACAGTGCTCAGGCCCTGAGCTCAAGCCCAGGATGTCAAAAAAAAAAAAAAAAAAGCTTTAAACCTGGTTTTAAGTTTTCCCCTACAATAAGCAGAGTCCTTCACAAGAGCTTTGGGAGTTACTCTGCTGCCCCTGGGGCTCATTAGAAGCTTCCTACAGCTAACAAACAGGTAACTAACTACCTGATTACCCATCAGAAAGGATAAGGATTGCTGTCCCTTACAACCATCAGTGCAGTCACTGGAGAGAGTGTTGTGGATTTTATTGAGTCATACAATAGATGAGAGTTTTAAGTTCTTTTTTTATTATTCTTTCTAAAGGTTTTGTTTTAATTGTACTTTACTATAGGGTAACAGAAGGGTTGCATTTATTGGGTAATGGGTGCATTACTTCTTGAACACTGATACTCCTTCCCATGTTTTTCTCCCACTTTCTCTGCCCCGACCCCCTCCCAATCATCTTGTTTTTCCCTTTCTCTTCCCTATTTCAAATAAGCAAAGTATATACAATATACCAGATACTAAAGTCAGATACAGTAACAACATGAAATAAATCTTGGAGATAGGAGGGAGAGAAAAGAAATAACTGAAATAACTTCACACTGTAGGTAAAGAACAACAAACACAAATATAAAACTTCTGTTTCCCTATCAAGGCCCTTGAGGTAAAAGCAGATACCCTGAAAACTTCACAGGAAGAAATACGAGATACACTAGGGCACAGGCCGAAGCTTTCTTAATAAAGGCCCAGAAACACAACAAATTAAAGTTTGGACAAATGGGGCTGCATTAAATTGCAGAGTTTCTGTATAGCAAAGGATATAGCTAGCAAGTTAAATAGAAAGCCCACAGAGTTGGAGAAGACCTTCACTAACCATACAACAGACAAAGGCCTCATATCTAAAATATATCTATAGCTCAAAAAATTGAATCTCTCAAAAACAAATCCTCAAAGGAACAATCATCCCATTAAAAGGTGGGCTAAAGAGTTAAAGACAGACTTCTCTGAAGAGGAAATAAAAATGGCCTATAGACACATGAAGAAATGCGCTGGCTTCAAAGGAAATGCAAATCAATACAACTTTAAGTTCTCTTTTACAAATCACATTTAAGATTTTTTAAGTGTATCTGATGATATCCAACAAGTGAGCTGATTTTTAAATATTTTATATGGTTGCTCATACACAACCTAGGTAAATATACCTGCCATTCTTTAGATAAGGATAGATGATAGGCCTTTTACAGTATATCAGTTGCAGGTAAATAGAGAAAGAATGTTGCTTTAGTGGTTTCTGTATGTAATCCCAGCTATGCAGGAAGCTGAGATTCCGAAGACCAAGGTTTAAAACCAGCTTAAGCAAAAAGCTCAGACTCTGAGCTGGACCTGAGGTACCACTCAAGGGCTAGAGGTCCAGCCTGAGCAAGCAAGCCAAGTGAGCCTGAAACCCTGGGTGTGAGTCCCAGAAATGGCAAAAAAAAAAAAAATTAGTAGACAAAACAAAAACCCTACCACCTTCGAAAGGCACAGGATCAGCCTTTATAAGAATGGTACAAATGAATAGTGGTGCTTCAGCAGTGGGGTTCTAGGAATATGCCCTATTCATACTCCTAGATATTCATGGTAACCCCAAAGGAGCTGTTTTAGCATCTTGCAGGACGTGCATTTTGTAACCTTCTCCCCTACATTGTCTTGAGAAGAAGATTCTTGAGAGACGACACTGAGAGACAAGCAGAATCTTGTTCAGTTGTTTGACAGAAAAAGTTCTTTCAAGTTGGGAGATGCATTAGTCAATGGCCTTTGGCCCTGACTTTTTCTTAGGTTTCTATTATCTCTTCTCGCTTCATGAGCAAGCACAGATTCTTGGCTTCTTACCTTCTAAGACTACTATCTCTGGGTTCAATTGCTTGAATAGTATTTACAGTGGCAAATACAGAGAACCAAAAATGCACCAAATGGAGAAAGTCACTCTCCTTGTTCCTACCCTATGCACAGTTGCTTTTCTTTTGTGGCATGGACAAGGAATACTATGGAAGCAGAATAGACAGAACAGGAGACAGGGAAATTAAAATGAACAAATATTGAGTAGATTCTCAAACAGTAAAAACACAAAGTAAAGTCTAAAACCTGGTTAATTTCTTGTGAATTTGATGGGAGCTGCCTGAATATTTGTATAAATCTATTAAGAGAGATTTTATAGTTCAGTATAATAAAGATGGTTACTGGGGTTTAGCAATTCATTTTTTCATTTTCAGTAGTTCAGATGTGTATATCTGAGAATTTACTCTTATGTTGGACGCTTTTGCAAGGCATGCAGGGGATTTATCGTAGGCACTGTTCTACAGGCTCTCTGCTCCAGGCAGAGTGAAGCAGGAGAAGATGGTGTGAATAACAGTCATATTCTGTTCACCAGCCCCTTGTTCACAGGCAACTCACATGCTGCCTGTGCCTTCTGTCTCCCCTTCCACTAGACAAAATTGTCATCTACCACGTGCGGCCTCAAGATTACCCATGGCAGTGTGTGCAAACACAATCTCAAGTTCCTATGAATATATGTTGAGTTTTAGTCCTCTGGACATTCCCATGAGAGAGCCTGACTTTCTCCATAAAAAGTGGAATAGCAAGGGGCCAGGAGTTTGGCCTAGTGGTAGGGTGCTTGCCTAGCATGCACAAATACCTGGGTTCGATTCCTCGGTACCATATACATAGAAAAAAGCTAAAAGTGGTGCTGAGGCTCAAGTGGTAGAGCTCTAGCCTTGAGAAAGTCCAAGGACAGTGCTCAGACCCTGAGCCCAAGCCCAAGACTGGCAAAAAAAAAAGTGGAATAGCTAGAGGATAAAACAGGGAAATTGTATTATCCCAACAAATATTAAAACGGCTACACTCCAGTGAAACCCACGATGTAAGCTGAAAACGCAGAGAAACTCCTCTTCTATCATAACTCTTTCTAGTGGTACATTACAAGATTAGGAGATATTTCTAAATCTGCTTTCTCCTCTATGATATCAGAGAAGCAGTGAAAATTCAGATCCTTTTAAATGGTGAAAATCAGAGAATTCTGGTAGGAATGGTAATTCTATGTCTAGATTTATTCTTTGGAAGAACAATCTAGTTTTGCTGAGTAGTTGCTTGGAAGCTGAACAGATTTTTCTAGTAACAATGTAGCATTTTCTCTGGTGACTTGACCTCTCTTGGTCTGGGGAGTTGGCTGCCTTTGGGCCACTATTCAGGCTTACTTAAGAGTTCAGCCTTTTAGTGTACGAAGTAACAGCTAATCTGCTTTAAGCTCTGTCTGTCAGAATTCCAAGCTTTATATAGGGATGATCCAACCCTATGAGGTCGTTTATTACCTTACACTACAGATAAAGAAGCCTGGGGTTGGGCGTGGGGGGGGGGTGGGAGGGCATAAACTCAATGTCTAGGAAGTGCTTTAGGACATAATTTGATTCCAGAAACTGAGTTTACGCCCATAATTTTACTTTCCCACTTTCTAAAGTTTCTCAGTCCTGAATGAGTCACAAGTATATAGAGATCTCAGCTCCTTAAATCCTGTGGGTTGCTGGGCAGAAACTGGACCCAGAATACCCCACCCCACCCCACCCCAGCAATTTCTTTCTCAGTCTCTCTTACACACTGATGGGTTTCACTTATTTTTAAAGATTTTCAAATTATCTTTAAATACTTTTTCAAAGGGGTTTTAATTCAATATGCCAACTTACACATGCATCTTGACCAGTGTCATTTTGACTCATTTTCTCTACCCCTACCATCTAACTCCATCCTTTTCCTGAAGTTTCTTAATGCTATAACAGTGTCATGTACTTAGACAGTGAACTACACAGTTTTCTCCATCAGTGCTTTGGCATGAAAAAGTTGAACAAGCCAACTGGCCCAGAAAAAAATAAAGCATTTAAATACAAATACGTTCAATAAATTTATTAATCAGTAACAGCCATTTAAAATAATGTTCAGATTCAGCAATGTTCTGAAAAAGGATAACTTATATGCTTTACATATCCTATCATCACATATAGAAAATGGCTTGAAAAATGAAAATCAGTTCTATTAATATGTTATTATGTTGCATATCAGTCTTTTATTTTTTTGTGTGTGTGGGTCATGGGGCTTGAACTTGACTTGGGTGCTGTCCCTGAGTTCTTCAGCTCAAGGCTACTGTCCACCCACTTTCCATTTTCTAGAGGTTAATAAGAGATAAGAGTCTCAGGTCCTTTTGTGCCCCAGCTGGCTTTGAACCTCGATCCTCAGTTCTCAGCCTCCTGAGTAGCTAGGATTACAGGCATGAGCCACCTCACTGGGCTTTGTTTTGTTTTTGTTTTTGTTTTTGTCTGTCATGGGACTTGAAATAAGAACTCCTTTAGTGCTCCTACCACTCCGAGGCTCTGTTCCACTTCTAGTTTTTGTGTGGTTATTTGGAAATAAGCATCTCATGAGGACTTTTCTGCCCCGGCCAGCTTCAAACCATGATCCTTAGATCTCAGCCTCCTGAGTAGCTACGAGTACAGGCATGAGCCACCAGCGCCTGACAGTCTTTTAACTCTTAATCAGGCAACACATATCCTTTATATCTTTAAAGCTATATTTATGTAATTGCTGTTAATAGTGTTTTCCTATTTCTATAAAATACCTGCTTCCCAGACAATCAAAATTAGCAAGTTTGGCTGGGAGTTTGGTCTAGTGGTAAAGTGCTTGCCTAGCATGCATGAAGACCCGGGTTCGATTCCTCAGTACCACATACATAGAAAAAGGCTGGAAGTGGTGCTGAGGCTCAAGGTGTAGAGCTCTAGACTTGAGAAAACTCCAAGGTCAATACTCAGACCCTGAGTTCAAGCCCCATGACTGGCAAAAAAAAAAATGTTTAAAATTAGCAAGTTTGAAGTTCAATTACCAAGGATGAAGTATGTAAGGGTTTATGGAGGTAATTAATGAAGGAATCTTCTCCAATCTCTCTTTTTCTCTCCCTGTCTCTATCTCTGTCTCTGTCTCTCTCTGTCTCTTTCTCTCTCTCTCAATCTCTCTCTGTCTCTCTGTCTGTCTCTGTCTCTCTGCTCTCTCTCTGTCTCTTTCTCTCTGTCTGCCTTTCTCTCTGTCTCTCTGTGTCTGTCTGTCTCTTTCTCTCTCTCTCTCTCTCCCTCTCTTCTCTCTCTCTCTCTCCACTTCTGGTTGGCTTGCACTGAGGACCTGAGCACTGTCCTTGGGCTTTCTCAAGGCTACAGCTCTTCCACCTGAGCCACAACACCACTTCCAGCGTTTTCTATGTATGTGGTACCAAGGGTCTCACTAGGCAAGCATGCACCACTAGGCGAAACTTCTGGCCCCTCTTAGGGAATGTTTTCTGAAGGAACCATAGTGTCAAGTTTTTGAGAAATATGTTGGAAAGAATTATGTAAGAGGGGCCCGGGAGTTTGGCCTAGCGGTTAAAGTGCTTGCCTAGCATGCACAAAGACCCGGGTTCGATTCCTCGGTATCCCACATACACAACCAAGCCGGAAGTGGCAGAGACGAGACACAACCAAACCGGAAAAGTGGCAGAGACAAGACTGCGACGGCGACAGAGAGCGAAAGAAGCGAGCTGAGCTGAAGTGAACAGAGCCCAACCGAGTGGTGGCCGGAGCGAGCGGGGCCGGAGCGAGCAGGACCGGAGCGTGCGGGAGCGAGCCGAGCCAGAGCCAGAGGCCGGAGCGAGCGGGGCCAGAGCGAGAAGGGGCCGGAGCGAGCAGAGCCAGGAGCAAGCGAGAGCTGGCCGGGCCGGAGCGAGCGGGGCCAAGAGCAAGCTGGAGCAAGCCGGGCGGAAGCAAGCGGGGCCAGAACGAGCGGGCCGGAGCGAGCGGGGCCTGAGCTAGGAAGAGAAAGGGGCCAAAAATAAAAAAAATAATAAAAAAAAGAATTATGTAAGAAATGACATGGAAGACTGGGAATGAGGCTTAGTGGTAGAGTGCTTGCTTACCATGCATGAAGCCCTGAGTTCCAGTCTCAGTATCACATAAAGAGAAAAGGCCAGAAGTGGTGTTGTGGCTCAAGTGATAGAGTGGTAGCTTTGAGCAAAAGAAGCCCAGGGACAATTCCCGAGCCCTGAGTTTAAATCCTAGAACTGGCAAAGCAAACAAACAAAAACCCATGGACTGCGTAAGAGTTCTGGAATAGCACTGAAGAGGTTGTTGGGACTTATCATCATTATATTACCTAGAATGTAATATAACATAGTTTAGAGTTCTGAGCACAATAGCCAGAGAATGTTGTCCTTGGAGTCTCTTCTGGTGCAACAGCTTGCTGGGTCCGGAGCCATCAGGATCAGTTTGTGCAGATGCCATGATCTGTGTTAGCTGAGTCCATGCTGAAAGTCAAGCCGCAGGAACAAGGCTGTTTAGCTTGGGAATCCCAAGGCCTCCGTAACAATGAACTATTATTGTAGAGTAAAGGAAACCATGAAGTGAAGCTGGGCAGTGAGGTGGGGAAGGAGAGGGTTGTTAATTCTGTGGAGACAGATAGATCTGAAGGAGATAGGAAGAGATCCAGGTGAAAAGTGCATGAAACATGTTGAAAGGTCTCTCCTGGTGCTGGGTGGAAATAGAGGAAGTCGAAGTTTTAGAGTTATCTACTCTATACATAGGTTTTCAGGGTGAAAGACAGCTCCAAGGAAGAAAGAATGAAGACAAGCTACAGGGCCTCATTTAAAAAGAATTTACACATCATTAGCATCAATTAGTTGTACAAGGGTGATTCACTTGAACAGATTTGTAGTCATGTAATACATTTTGTTGATCAGACTCACCCTTTATACTTCCTTTATCAAACCAATTCCAGTAAATAAGTGTCACAGTTCCATTTTCTCATAGATACATAATATAATTTTGTCATATTCATCATCCTTCACTCCCCCCCACTTCCCCTCTCCCTTTCTACTACTACTCAAGCCCTCTGACAGGACCTGTTATTCTAAACTGTAAAAAAAAACCTTAGGATGTTGGGGCTTCATGTAGGATTAAAGACACCAAAGTTACTTCTGCAGAAGAGATGGCTATTGACAAAAAGCCAAGTATGCAACCTTGTATTAGGCAGACAGTCAGTTATCCATTTTTTTTTCTAGTCCTGGGGCTTGAACTCAGGGCCTGGGCACTGTTCTTGGACACTTTTGCTCAAGGATAGAGCTCTGCCACTTGAGCCACAGCACCACTTCTGGCTTTCTCTGAGTATGTGATACTGAGGAATCGAACCTACGGCTTCATGCATGCTAGTCGAGCACTCTACCACTAGGCTATGCCCCTGGCCATCCCCAGTTCTGTATTTTATTAAATGTTTTGATTGACTCTAAGTTTTTACATCATATTTCAAATGTCATGTTCTACAAATAAGCATTCAAGAAAAAAATCTCTATCTGTAATCACTGGCACATAAATTTAAGAATATAATTAAAATTAGGCTGAGTCTTTGTATGTCATAGATACATATAAATCTATATATCAATATATGTCTATAGAATATATATCCTATCATAGACTTATATGTCTATATAGGTATATTTATATTGCCAAATTAATGTCAATGATCTGGAATACTTGAGCATTGAGTCATCGTTCTTGTATTGTTTAGCTCCACATGTAAAAGAGACCATGCCCCAAGAAGGCCTTGCTCTAATGTCTTGATAATCATTTTTGCCAGAGGAACATGTTGGGCAGCAAAAGTAGATAAGTTGGCTGGCATCTTTAATGTTCCTGATCCACTCAAATCCCAGTCTTCAGGGTCTCCCTCCTACATCCTCAGCCAGCAGAGCTATTCCCTGAGAGCCTGAGGCATCAACTTTATGCTCTCTGTGTCTTCAGCTCTGTGTTCACCAGAATAGGATACTTAGCTATTATGGTTCTTGCCTTACTTGCTATATGAAAAGCATTCACTAAGGGAATGAATTGGAGAAGAGAGATAGGAGGAAATTGTGCCTAGGGACTCATTTCAGAAATCACAACTTTGGGATTCTGAGAAATTGGTTGGATGGCATGAAACTTCAAGAAAAATACAGCTGGACACTTAGTATGTGTCAGACATTCCTGAAACAAGGGCCAGTTATTCTTATGGTTAACAGGCTATCTTCAGCGTTTGGCTCTGGTTTTCTAGAACCTACAGTCAGATTCAGACAGGCTTCCATTCAGGCAACAAAGCCAAATATCCACACTTCTCCAATGATTCTGGCCCTGGTGGAGTCACCTGCCTACTAAGGAAATGGGACACTGGTGAGACTTCCTAGGGGAGAGTAGGTGACAGTATTGAGGCAGGGTAGAATGTAATATGGAAGCAACAGTGGAACCTGGTTACAGAATCTGTTCTATAGATGAGAAAAAAAATGTCATTAAGTGTTTAAGTGGCTTGATGTGGAACCTGCAATGGAAGGCATCCAAGAAAGGATAAGTGGACCCAATTCCTCTACAGTCTGTCACCAGGCAGAAGAATACTTGGGTCGTGATTGTCTTTGCTCGGTGATTATTTAAATGAAGAAGTTATAAGGAGAGGAAGAAAGGCCTGGGCACTATCCCAGGGCTTTCTCAAGCATAGCACTCTACCACTTGAACCATAGCACCCCTTCTAGCCTTTTCTGTTTATGTGGTATCAAGGAATCAGACCTAGGGCTACATGCGTGCTAGGCAAGCACTCTACCACTAATCCACAATCCTGGCCCCCCAGCTTCAGGGTTTCGCATGAGTTTTGTGCCTGGTTTTTTATATGAAAATGTAAGTCAAATATAGCAGATTTATGTAAATGTTAAAAAGTGTTACAAAGTTCTGGAATATGAAATGATCTAGATAGAATAGGAGCCTCGGAGATAAACCCAGGTCCAGAGCTGGTCTTACAATTTGCCATTGGTTAAGTGCAAGCAGGTGGCATAAGTTTTAGTGTCTTGGATCTCATCCTCTTCTCTGGGGTGTGTGTGTGTGTGTGTGTGTGTGTGTGTGTGTGTGTGTGTGTGTGTGTCTTGGGGCTGAAATGACAATGCCCAAAAAGTATTTAACATACTTTCCATAAACTGGCAATGATGTGGTTTAAAGATTTTTATTGTGGTTAAAAAGGTAGCTAGCTAGATAGATAGAGAGATAGAGAAACAACTTTGAATTTTACCATGTCAACTCTGCAGTTAAGGAACAGCAAGTACATGTATACCATGATGAGATTGTCATCATCTATTTCCTGAACTTTCCCTATCCCAAACTAAAACTCCACACTCATTCATCAATAACTCACCTTTTCTCTCTCCCTGTAGACCAATAGGCCATAGCTCACTCTATTGTACCCACAAATTTGCCTATTCTAAGTGTCTCAGGCAAATAAAACCATATGTTATCTTTACTTTTGTGTCTGGCTTAGCAAAAGCTAAAGCTAGACTTTACATCTTTTGAGTACTAATCAAAGGTAAATATTCTTAGGAGTAACAAGTCTAGAGACCTATATAGAATGTAGGTGTCTAATCATCATTGAAACAAGCTGTAAGAAATCTGAAAATAACTCTCTTAAATTCTTGGGTGTTTATTTTGCAGAGGAGAATGGAAGTTTTCCACCTATAGATTGCACCCTTAGTGTCTTGACTTCTCTCACACAGATACCAGGTTATACAGTTGGGAAGCAAAAGAATTGGTAATATAATGTAAATATTTCATATTTGTTAAAAGGGACAAAAGCCTAAATCAAAATACATGATTAACTATTCAGGGGTAACTCTATTTAAAAGAAAATTTGTCTCATAAATGTTTCATTCCATAACCACACTCTTCTCTTCCCTTCCCTTCCTTTCCCTTCCCTTCCCTTCCCTTCTCCTCTTGTTTCTTTCTTTCTTCCTTTCTTTCTTCTTCCTTCCTTCCTTCCTTCCTTCCTTCCTTCCTTTCAGGTAGGAGGATGGCTCCTGATTCTTGAACTCAGGGCTTGGGCAGAGTCCCTGAGCATTTTTGCTCTACTACTTGAGCCACAGATCCACTTCTGGATTTTTAAAAAGTTAAATTGGAGATAAGTCTTTCCTGCTGGTTGGCTTTGAATAGCAAGATCCTCAGATCTCAGCCTCCAAGGTAGCTAGGATTATAGGCATGAATCACCCAACCACCAACATATGGTCACAACCACTTCCTTTGAAACACATGTCTGAGTTAAATGAGATGTTTCCCTGAAAGTAGACATTGTCTCAGTTCTATTCAGCATCAAAGTAAAGATTATAGAGCAGATAATCATGAAATACCAAGAAACATGTTTTTGTAGTAATGATTCATCCATATGAAGTTATTTCTTTACTTCAGTGGCTTTTCAACATGAACATGCTCTATCAGCCAAATGGAACATCCTAAGCCTCTCACTTAAAAACTTGGGCAATCTGGACTCCTAAACCTCTGCTTTGCCCCTGATCTTTCTGATAACCATCATGGGGATTATAGTAATTTACTACAAACAACCTATGCCATTTCTGCCTTGCAGAACTGCCTATGCAGTTCTGGCCTTCTTTTATATCTTGGATATGTAAGCACTGATTTTTAGTTGCTTCATCTGTAAAGCTTGAAGATAAAGATAGCAAAGTGAAAATGCCCAGCACAGCAAATAGTTAATAATAAGGCAGATTGGTAAGTATTAGCTTTAGGGAAGAAGGATTTGAGAGCCTATGTGTATTTTTCCAATCTCTCCTTCCCTCATACTCTTTCCTCACCCAGCAGCTATCAAACAGCCCTTGCTCCTATATTAGGAACTGAAATTTCCACTTCATTTGCCCATGAACTCATAAGGCCTGTCCAGCCTCAGGCACTGAGCCTGGCATACTCACTGACTGTTGCTGGAAACTACTGCCTAGTGATTTAATTATTTTTATCTCATCCTTGGCCTTCCGGTCTCTGCTACCTTGCAGAGCAGGCTAGAAAGCCCTTTATCACTAGCTTTTAATCTAAAAGAAATGACATTGATTCAAACTGACATTTGAAAGGACACTGTGGTGAACAAAGGAGACAAAAATTCCGCTAGAACAAGAAAAAAAAGCAGTCAAAGTTTACATTAGCCCTACATGTCTATAAACTAGACTTCTCTCTCTCCCTCTCCCTCTCTGTCTCTGTCTCTCTCTGTGTGTCTGTCTGTCTCTCATGCTGCTCTCTCTCAACAATTATGTTGGTATTTGTTGAGTGCTACTTTACTTCACGTAATCCCCTCAGTGCTCCTAGGAGTTAGCATGCTACTGCTCTTACTACCCACTTTAGAAATAAAAACCTGAAGACTCAAAGTAACTTGCCAAGTAACATCTCAAGTAAGTAGGAGGGTTGGATCAAATCCAGTCAGGACTGAGCCCTCGTGGTCCGGCCACAATGTAGAATATTCAGTTATATATTAAAATGTAGTTACTCAATCCCAAAAAGATTACACTGAGTGATTTCCTCAAGGCAGTTTCTGAAGTGCTTTCAATGAGTCCTTTTTTTAAAAAAAATTATTTGTTATTATTGTATAGGTGATGTATAGAGGGCTTGCAATTTCATAATTCAGATAAAGAGTACTTTTCGTTTTGAACCAAGTCACCCTTCCCCTTGCTCTCGCCCAGATCTTCCCTCTCATCCCCCTCTGCAAGTTGTATAGTTCTTACATAGTGGCTAGTGATTATCACGGCTGCATTTATTCCCCTCCCCTTACTCTCCCAAAGACAGAAAAATGAGCAAAAGAAAGAAAATGAAAGTATAAACAGCAGCAAAGAAAAGAAAAAACCTCGTTTCATTTTCTGGAATTCATTTTGTTAAATATTATTTTAAATGCTACAATGCACATAGCTATGGTACCTGTTCAATCCTCTCCTAAGAATGTTCTCCTTTGGTTTCACTGTGTGAATACATACTCCAGTGTATTTTCTTTTATCATCTGATGTGTTTACTTGTAGATTTCTGGGCTTATTATAGTTATCATAAATGAGGGAACCATGTAGCCTATGTTTCTCTGGGTCTGGCTTCGCTGCTGAATATAATTTTTTCCAAGTCTTTCCATTTCCTTAAGAATGGTGTACATTTCTTAACCCGTTACTCTCCTTATTTTTCTTTAATTTAGACCCTTGAGGTTGCAATTTTACATGCAAAAATCCCATCTACTGTCTTCTGTTTCTGGCAGCAAGAACCATAATGCTTCAGGAGGGCCAGGCAGCCACACGCATTTGCAATTCCTTGTCAAGGACATGGTGACATAACACATTGCATCACTTCTATGTGTTCAGTGATGTCATTGCTGACCTCAGTGGTTCTGATTGCTGCAAATTTTCTTTTGTCATCAAAATAATAAGAACATTTGGCTAACTCCCTGAATGAAGAATGCTCCATGGCTAATATTTTATTTCTCCATATCAGAAATGAAAACTCTCAAATACAGAATGTATTATCCACATAAAATAAAAACTGGAAGCACCTGTTGAGAGATTTCTTGTACATCATTCCTGGGTTATCCAGGCTGGATCTATAATATAATCTCTTGCAAATTTGCTATTCCTTCTATTAGATTTTTTTATTTCTTAGCAAGCCCCGGGCTTGTTAAGCAGTGTTCATCCACTGAAATAAAGCCCCATTCCCTCTATTAGCATTTTGATCTTATTCATTTTTCTTTCACCTCCATTTTCAAATTTCTTTTTTGTGTATATAGTAAAATGTACATAAATGTTCTATAATCTGCATAATAGTTGGAGTTTATACATTACTTCTATAGTTTACATGTGTGGTTGAACCTATGTAAATATCTACATATGTGTAGAAACACACATGTACCTGCTAAAAATTTTTACTGATGAAACCCAAAGATCAGAAATATTTTGAAGTATACTGAGACCTTATTTAAAACATAAAATAATAAGATTTCTCATGAATTTGAGAGTTAAAATTCTGTTATTTTGAAAAATACAATAACCAGTAGATCACATAACCAGAATTTTTTTTTGAAAATAGACTCTTTCCATAACAAAGTGCTAACCCATAGAATATACATCAAATGGCTACTAGATAAGCTGGTGAGATGTAGTAGGAGAATGTACTAGAAGCCTGGGAAAAAACAGAGTGATTTTGAATGAGTAGATTTTGAATTTAGTGTGATGTTAGTCTCTTGATCCACCACCCATCTTTTTTTTTTTTTTTTTTTTTGCCAGTCCTGGGCTTGAGCTCAGGGCCTGAGCACTGTCCTTGGACTTTCTCAAGGCTAGAGCTCTACCACTTGAGCCTCAGAACCACTTCCAGCTTTTTTTTTTCTAGGTATGTGGTACCGAGGAATGGAACCCGGGTCGTCGTGCATGCTAGGCAAGGACTTTAACCACTAGGCCAAACTCCCGGCCACCACCCATCTTTTATGCATATGTCCCCTGATTTTATAAACGGACTTTGCTTTTTCACTTCCTAACCTATTTTTTTCTAAGCAAGAAAGATGCATTTCTCCTTTTTTATATTCCCTTCACTCCAGAGAAAGGATGTTAGAAATTCTGCTCTCAGCAGAATTTTATTTGCTTACGAAGGCAAAAACACTACTGAATTACTATTCTGTCTATGATCTAGTTCAAATATAACTCTGATTTTGTTTTATTGCCACAGGTCATACATTATTACCATTTTCAGCCATTTTCCCGGATTACAAATTCAGATTTATGTCTTATTCTTGTTAGTTGATGTGAAAATTACTAAAGTTTTCATTAGATTGAGTTTTTCTTTTGTGGATCTAAAGTACATATTTACTGTTCTCTTCTCTCCCTAGAGCTAACTTAAACAAAATATACATATGGCTTCAAAATATGCACCTCTGAGCCATGGGAGCCCAGCTAAGATTTATTTTTATAATAATTTTTCATTGTCTCTGCTGCTATTGTTGACCTGAACATCTTGATTATGCTTTACAAATGATAGTGTATTAGGCTTTTAACTTCTTAGTATAATAAACAAGAAAATTTCCTTTAACGAGTTGGAAATTCTTACAGATAGCATCTGCCTCTTGATATTTTTGCATGATGAAGCAAGTGTCCTTGAGGTTTTATCTGTTTAGAATTATTTCAGTAATTGTCAATAATTTTTATCAATTAAAATCACAAATAGCTGGGTAGCAGTGGCTCCTACCTGTAATCTTAGCTACTCTGGACGCCAAAATCTGAGGATCAAGATTTGAAGCCAGCCTGGTCAGCAAAACCCGTGAGACTCTTATCTACAATAAAATACTCAGAAAAAGCCAGAAGTGGCACTGTGGCTCAAGTGGTAAAGCACAAGCCTTGAGCAAAAGAAGCTCAGGACAGGAAAAGAGCCCAGACCCAGAGAAAACATACTATTAGTATTCTAATATAAATTGTTCTTAGTTTTTCTTTTAAGATAAATGTGTTTAAGTGCATATGTATCTATGTAAAATTAAGTGAAAATATGAATCAGAGTACAGAAGTATATAGAATTCCTCTTTGTGAGAAGTGAGAGGAAAAGAGTTGACATAAGCATATTTTAACTAGTTCTTTTTTGATAGAATACTTCCTAAGTTTCATATGGAAATGTTTTAGAATATATGCATATATGCACATGTACACACACAAAACACACATAAAATGTGCTAATTTTCATAGAGAAAAATACATATTTACTTTCTCCAAACACAATGCAATGATTAAATAAATGATATTAATTGACTTTATATTTTCCAATCAGTCTGCCATACGTAATTTTCTTTTCAATAATATAAAAAACTTTAGTTGTGTAAATACTTATCATTTTTATCTAATAGTATATGTACTATGTATACATATTACAGTATTAAATTTAGATAATGCATATAAAACTAATTTCCCCAGATGATTCAGGTACAGATCAAATTTTTCCTAAATGATTGGACATTGTCCAATTTTTTTTAACCAGTTATGGGTCTTGAACTCAGGGCCTGAGCATTGTCCTTGGGCTTTCTTCAAGGTTACAGCTCTACCACTTGAGCCATAGCACCACTTCCACCCATTTTGTATGTATGTGGTACCGAGGATACCACTAGGCCAAACTCCCAGCCAGTCCAATTATCTTTTAAGTACCATACTTATTGTATATTATTTTCAGACTTAATTTATTGTGGACATATCTATGTTGTTTTATTGACATGCTTTTTAATGTACTTAACAGAGCTATGTATGTAACATTAGTTTATACTTTTAATCCTAATAGAGTAGCTTCTATTTTAGTATTCTTTAAAAAAATTGTTCTTGGGTATACTGAATAACTTCTCTGGATATATTTTGAATGAGTTTAATGTCTTAGGCTAGTGAATTTCTTTTTGGGGGGGGCGTCATGGGACTTGAAATCTGGTCCTGGGTGCTGTCCCTGAGCTTTTCAGCTCAAGGCTACCACCCTACCCCTTGAGACACAGAGCCACTGCCCATTTCTAGTGGTTAGTTGGAGGTAAGGGTCTCACGGGCTTTAGTTCCCCGGGCTGGCTTTGAACTGCGATCCTCAGATCTCAGCCTCCTGAGTAGCTAGGATTACAGGGGTGAGCTACCATGCTTGGCTTTCCAGTGAATTTTTGAACTCAGAAATTAAAAATCATTAATCACCATTAATCTGAGATTTTTTACAATGCTGCTTTCAAAAGTTTTAGAACTTATTTCTCACCTACTTTATAATTCAAATTACTAGTGAACAAGATCTACTCATACAACTCATGTTACTGCATTCAGGAAAGCTATTATGATTTCTAGTATTTTTCTTTTCTTCTTTTTTTTTTTTTGCCTGTTCTGGGCCTTGAAGTCAGGGCCTGAGCACTGTCCTTGAGCTTTCTCAAGGCTAGAGCTCTTCCACTTGAGCCTCAGCACCATTTCCGGCTTTTTTACTCATGTGGTACTGAGGAATTGAACTGGGGTCTTCATGGATGCTAGCAAGCACTCAACTACTAGGTCAAACTCCTGGCCCTTGAGTTCTAGTATTTTTGGCCAGACAACTTCACCTGAAAGGAGTGTTTTTAAGCAGCCGTGGGATGTTGAGAAATTGTGTTGAGCAGGTTCCTTGCCACAGAAGGATGCTGAGGTTTGGGCAGCCTTATGTATCCCTCTCAAAGTTTGCTGGGAGTAGGCTGTTTCCATGACCTATTAATACCTCACAGAGGGAAAGGAAGCGGCTTCCTAATAATCTTTGCTGCTCCAGGAAACTGCTCAGAACTTAGAAATGTTCATAACTTATTTTAAAGCAAATTAGCTACTAATTGAAAATAAATTAGGATGTTGGCATTGCTCTCTCAAAGGGACAGAAGCACTCAATTTAAAACTCCAAAGAAAACTCAAATATGTATTCAGCTAAGAATGATTGTAGTAAAAGATGCTGGTTTGAAATATTTGGGTGATTCAACATTGATTGAGGTGGAATATAAATGTTAATTGACCATCAACTTGAATGAAATAAAGGTGTGTTTTAGACACATCAATGGGATTAAAAGGTAGACCAAAAATACTGATGGTTATTTATAAATGGGTTCTGACAGATATTTATCTTAGCAGTAGTCAATACTAACTTTCACCAAACTTTATATATTTTATATATTTGTGATTATTTAATCAGCATCAAAATCCTGAGAGTTAACTATAGAGATGTGGCTGATGTTTTACTTTCCCAACGAAGGGTGCAAATTTGTGTAACTCCTGAGTGGTAAAGTCAGGGTTTACATGCAGACTTCCTGATGCTTCTGACAATGTGCATTGCAACCCACACTCCTGCTTCCTTATGATTCAGCTTGTGTGTGTGTGTGTGTGTGTGTGTGTGTGTGTGTGTGTGTTATGCTTGCATGCACACCAGTACAGAGCATCAGGCCTTGCAATCTTGCTTAACACTATTTTTAATTCAAAATTGGTGCTCTACCAGCTGATCCAATTTGGGCTTTTTTGTTGGTTAATTGCAGATAAGAGTCTCTCATATTTTTCTCTCTGGGCCAGCACTGAATCATGATTCTCAGATCTTTCACCCCTAAGTAGCTAGGATTACAGGCAGGAAATACTAGTGCCTGAAACACTTGCTTACTTAAAGTGAGATTTGTGCAATGTTCTGACATTGAACTGCACAGCAATGCACCAGAGCTCTTCACTCATCAAGTCAGATGACGGCTGCTTTTATGCCATGGTCAGTGAAAGCTTTGGTGAAACTCTAATGTATTTGCTTTATTTTTACTATTTGTTGACTTTATGCTAGGCACTTGTGGCCTATATTACCACCAGTTATATAATTACAATAGAATATTTTACAGCCCAAGTCCAATGAACTCTCTTCCTAACCACTGGCATTACAGTTTGATAGTGACATGGGTTTGCTATGTTTTGTGAGTTTTAGAGTCTAAAATATTTTTTAAAAGCCCCAAAGCACATCTAGTCTTTATTTCCAAAGTAGATTTTCAAATTGAGAGGCTATAGAACTGCTTAAAAATTATTTATCTGCTCCTGCAATAGAGGGGATCTTGGCTGAAAGATGATGGAATGTTAATTGGTAAAGCTTATAAAAATAGTCTGTACTTTTTTTTCAAGCAACTCCCATGGATATCCTATTCTTGATGGAGGAATATACTTAGAAATAAATTAGGCCAATGGAATACATCTTTTCTTTGAAATTCTTAAAACTCTATCTGAATAGTGTAATAATCTTGCCCTATTTACACTTAATATATTTAATTTTTTACCCTTCAGAAACTGGATGAGGTCTTGTTGTGAGTCTTCTTTTTTAAACATTCCCTTTTCTCCTTCTCATCCATATCACTCCTTTCCTAAGTTCTTCAACAGTTTCATCAGCAGTTCATTCAAAGTTGTTTCTAAAGATTATCAAGTAAAAAAAAAATCTCCTTAAAGTGCAAAAAAAACCCTATTTCTATCTAATGACATATTAGATCATAGATATGAAAGGAACATAATGTTGTAAATATTTCAGGCTGAGCGATTTTAGATGATAAAAGAACATCTCATTAAAGATTAACTTTAGGGTTCTTGTTTGTTGTTGCTCCCGTCAAGCTTCAATAATTTGGACATCGAATAAAAGAACTTCTGACTGAAAATTAGTAATGAAATTGAGATTTAAATAAAAATCCTTTTTGGTAAAATTCTCAGAAGATTCAGATCAAATAAAGAAAAGTCAGTGTATCATACTGTGTTCATTATTTTTTTTTCCAGACTCCATCTCAGCATTTAATACTGTAAACTGTCAACTCAAATCAGACTGGATGAAAAGCTTTGTCTAGACCAGTGACTGCAATAAGGACAGGAAATGAATCTCACATTAAAATGCTTTCTTGTACATAGAAGACCTCTGTACATAGATTTTCCTGACCAAAACAATCTTTGTTTCATGTCTATACTAAATCCTTTTTAAGGTAGAAATACATTGTTGGTATATTACAGTTCTATCACCGCTAAGAAAACACTATCTTAATGTAATAATACATAATACGTAATGTGTCTTCTATATATTATTCTAGCATCTGTATACTTTTGTCATTAATTTCTCTGAATTGTTTGATGTTTATTTGTTCGAAGGGTAAGATATTACCATAATGAGTCAGAATAGTGTATTCCCTCATTACCAATAAAGAATTCTCTTAAGATTTGGTTTCTTAGCATCTGGTTTTGCTTGGTTATAAATGTGAATAAGTACTGGTTCAGGTGGCTTACTGTGAGCAATGTTAGAAATGGACCATAAAAATTTTTCAAATAAGGCCAGGAGTTTGGCCTAGTGGTAAAGTGCTTGCCTAGTGTGCACAAAGACCCTGGTCTGAATCCTCAGTACCACACACATAGGAAAAGCCAGAAGTGGTGTTGTGGCTCAACTAGTAGTAAGTACAGTGTTAGCCTTCAGAATTCCCAAGGAAAATGCCCAGGCCCTGAGTTCAAGCTCCAGGACTGGAAATAAAAAGGATTTTCAAATACAAAATAATTTTGATATTAATTTCTATTTCCTATATTTCTTTACCAATAAAACAAAATGTGTGCTAGGCATGGTAGCTCATGCCTGTAATCTTAGCTACTCGGGATGCAAAGATCTGAGGACTGCGGTTCAAAGCCAGCCCAGGAACTAAAGAACATGAGACTCTTACATCCAATTAATCACTAGAAAACAGGAAGTAGTGCTGTGGCTCAAGGGATAGGGCAGTAGCCTTGAGCTGAAAAGGTCAGGGATAACTCCCAGGCCTGGAGTTCAAGACCCACGAATCCCTCCCAGAAAAGTGGAAACTAGTTTCTAGTAATTTACATTGATTTGTTGGGTTTTCTTTAGAAAAGGCAAGCTTTCAAGAAATGATAATTTCTGAGCTGTTTTTCTGAGTTATTGCATGCCAGACACTATGCTAAAAATGGAATGTAAAAGAGACCCTTGTTTATTCCAGTTTTATAGCCAAGAACTCTAACCTTGTACAAGGTAACAGAACTACTTAAGTGTTGATGGTAAGACGGGTGGATTTGTATTTAGTTTGAAGAATTCATCAGACATATAGATACAAAGTGACAAATGGAGTATTTGTCTTCCCCTGACCATCCTCTTCAGAGAATCTTTTTAAAAATAACCTAGAACATTTCAGTGTGTTGATATGGAAACAGAAGCTGAAAACAACCTGAAATTTCTACAGTGCTTCCCTGGAAACAACTACAATACTACTATGGAATTTTTTTCTTTCCTTTTCTTTTTGCCAGTCCTGTGGCTTGCACTCAGGGCCTGGGCACAGTCCTTGGGCTTTTTCAAGGCTAGCACTCTACCACTTGGCTTTCTTTTCTGTGTATGTGGTATAGAGGAATAGAACCCAGGGCTTCATGCATGCTAGGCAGGAACTCTGTAAGTAGGCCACGCTCCCAGCCCTGGAAATGTTTTGTTTTTACTGATAATATGTACCTAGAGTGACTTTTCCTATGGCTGTTAGTGACTTCAGGACAATCTTAGGACATCTGATAGGATTTGGTGGGTAGAGAAGCTGACGAACAATCTTGGAGTATTGAGGTACCATTTTAATGGGTTGAATGTGCACGTATCATCTTTTATCACTATTAGGGAAAGAATTCAAAGTACCACATATTTAGAATCTTATTCCTAAATCTTTCCACTTCCATAGAAGTAGAAGATAGGTAGATGAGGAATTAAATATGATGTAATACGTACCAGAAGGTTGCTTGGAGACACTGCATGAGGTCACAGTCATGCAGTTAACTATTATAACTGTGCGTTTGGATTGTTCATTTGCAAGTAAAAGACTTATCCTACAATATCTTTTGGATTGGTTAGGGATTAAATTCTATCTCTTCTGGCCAAATTCATATTGAAATCCTACTCTGCCCACTATCTCAGAATATGAATTTATTTGGAAATAAGGTAATTATAGATGTAAGTAAGGATGACATTATGCTAGAGTAAAATGGATTCTGAACCCAACATGATTGCTGTCTTTATGAAACGGGAAAATTTGGACAGGAGAAATATTCATTGGGTGAGAAGATCATGTGAATCTGAAAGCTTCAGACTTCCCAGAAACTAGGTGTTAGGTTCTTCCTTATAACCTTCAGAAGCAGCCCATCCTGCCAACAGAAACTTCTATTACTTAAGCAATCAAATGTGTGGTACTTTATTGAGTCAGCCTCACTACACTACTTTGTGGTCCTTTGTGGAAAGAGACCACCAGAGATATGCAGGAGCACAGCTTTGGGAATTAGAAAAGCAAGGACATTGACTCTCCTTGGGGACTTTCAGGACCGGGGTGTCCCTGACAACACCTTGATTTTAGTCTTGTGGAATTGCGTTGTCTTATGGCACTCAAAATGGGAAGAGAATTTGCACTTTAAATAGCAAATTCAAGCATAAGTGCATTATTACCACCTATATTACATGAGTAAGTATCCAAAATAACTCCTTCAGGGCACGCCACAAGGTTTTACTAATAAGAGGCTAAATTATTATCACTAGAAGCTGGATAATGTACCTTCAAAAATTTGTCACCTCCTCTTTTTAGGAAAACGGTGAAATAACATGGGTCCTACAAATTGGGTCTTTAAATACATTTTTATTAAAAATTCAGGGTAGCATTGTAAGAGATGGAGGGCAGAGTTCTTCAAGACCCTTGGCTAAATCTTCCAGGACCACATTAGTGCTGAGGTCAGGTTCAGACTGCAACATCATTACTTCATACAATAGATACCATCATCATGCCTTCTGTATTGACTGCTTAATTTCTTGACTTTGGTTCAGAGTACAGGTCTGGGTGAAGCAGGTGAAAGGTTATCAAGGAATGCCAACTAAATGTGCATACTAAGTACATTCTTTCTGTTTACCATATAAGCGAATTAAAATATTCTGCTTAAATTAGGAATTTGTATTCAAAGTCCCTATTCATTCCAGTTATATGTCACAAAAACCTTTGGATTCCGCTGCTTTTCTAGTTTGCCTCTCCAGAGAGTGATTGTAGATCAGTGTGGTGGATATTTGAGAGGTTCTTAGGCTCATGACCCAGTTCTGTTGCTACTGCTGCTCAGATTTCTGAATCCTACTTGGAGTTTGGCCCAAATCACTTCCAACCACCTTCTACTTAAGCCCTGGCGAGTTCAAGCACCCCTCCCCCACCACACACTGGTTCATCTCAATAAGGCTATTATCTTTCATATGCACACACTGGAAAAGAAAACAAAACTGCTTTCTAACTTTACTAAGACTTACTGTGAGATGCTGTTGTGGTTTCTTTTTTTTGTTGTTTTTAGTGTGGCTTTTGCTTTGTGATGCTGAGAATGAAACCCAGGGTCTCACACTTTCTAAGCCATGTTTTCCTACTAAGCTCTACCAACAATGACTTGTTAATTGTAATTAAGATGTTAATAACGGAAAAATCTAAAGGTTTTTCTTCTCCTTTCAATAATGGTTATGAAGAGATTTACTATGATCTCAAACTTCCCAACAGAGGCATTCGAGTCAAAGGGAACTTCATATCTGAATATGCTATGAATCAAAGTGTATAATCTCCTGAGCTTGTAAGCTGTTCTCATTGCACAGACTGGAAGTGGTTACTGACTTTGGAGTTGCATTCACATGTTCTGAGAGAATGGCAAATTCTTTTCACAATTCCTTGCGTATACTCTTAAAGGCTCAGTGAAAATCTAAAGCACTAAGGAAGAGGAGGAGATCCAGAGGGTTGGCCTGGGGTAGAATATTTGGGCAGGCTTACTGAGGGTATGGAAGGCAGAGCAGGAAGGAAGATTCAGCAAAGTACAAAGAAGAAGGAAGATAGAGGCACTTGTTCCAAACAGACAAGCGATCTTGAGGAAGATAAGAAGGAAGTAGAAGACAAAGGAGGCTGAGTGCCAGTGGCTCATCCTGTCATCCCTTCTACTCAGGAGGTTCTGCTCTGAGGACTGAGGTCTGAAGCCATCCCAGGCAGGAAAACCCCAGTAACTCTTCTCTCCAGTTAACCAGCAAAAAGCTGGAAATAGAAATGTGGCTCATCTGGTAGGATGCCAACTTTGAGCAAAAAGGCAAATCAAGACTACAGTAAGGCCCTAAGTTGAAACCCTACTACTGGCACACATATGCAAAATCACTAGAGATAAACGCTGAGGGATCTCAGATGGCATTTCTTATTTTAGTGAGGAAAATGTGAGACTGGAGTTTTTAGAAAGTACATGTTCAGTTATAATATTTGAATATGAAATAGTCACTATCAGATGAAGAAAAATATAGTTGAGCAGAACAAGGGCCACAGTGAGGCTATAAAAACACACAGCATGCGTGTTGAGCACCAGTTTTTCTTGAACCATTCAGAGCATAATTTAATTTCTTATCTAAACTCTTTAAAATTTCTTCTAATACAGCAGAATAAAATAAGAAAGCAGGGACAAATGGGAAACTGCAAATCAAAAGTGTGATTATAGTTTCTACTGTCCCTGGATTGCTATGGCTATTGGTTTAATTTCTTCTATTATGAGTGAAAAATCTGTTGATATACCTGAGAAGATGAGGTGTTGATCTGCTCAAGACGTAGACAATGTAAGCAGGGATAGAAAAAAAATGGAGGCCACAGTTTTGTTTGTATAGCAAAATATTTTTACGATCATCTTTTTCCAAAAGTATGATGAATGACTTTTTTTTTTTTAGTCCTGGGGATTGAATTCGGCCTGGGTATTGTCCCTGAGCTCGTCAGCTCAAGGCTACCACCCTACCCTTGAGCCCAACTCCACTTCCCCTTTTCTAGAAGTTAATTGGAGATAAGAGTCTCAGGTCCTTTTGTGCCTGGGCTGGTTTTGAACCTTGATCCTCAGATCTCAGCCTCCTGAGTAGCTAGGATTACAGGCATGAGCCACCATGCCC
The DNA here is from genome assembly GCF_031878675.1 of Megascapheus bottae. NCBI lineage: Eukaryota > Metazoa > Chordata > Mammalia > Rodentia > Geomyidae > Megascapheus > Megascapheus bottae. Next base: position 33,301,113 of record NC_143517.1, on the reverse strand, counting down.
GGTTTATGAATGAATTTTTTCCTGAGAAATATCTAAGGCATGTGAATGATCTGGGACTACATTCTGAAAAGTGCAAAAGCCCCCACCTCATTGTCATTCAAAGACAGTAAGGCAGAAGTCTCATTAGGAGCATGCACTGGTTGACTTGGAAAAGCTCCTTTTAAACAAAGACCTCATCAGTAGAAACCTTGGGCTCTCCTAGCAGAGATTTACAATAGAACAAAACCTAGATACATAAGGCCATATAGGATGACACTAAATGAAAGGACCTCCAGGATATAGAAACAAAAGCCATATAATGAGTGATTATTGTCCTTAATGTACTATGTTATTGCTCATTTCTTTTGCTGTCCCTTGGTGATCTCATATTGTTACAGTATTTCATCTTGTTATCTGATACATTGTATATATGTGCATTTGGTTATTTGAAATCGGATAGGGAAAGGGGGAAAACAAGATGAGGGGTGGGGGTGAGAGGAGGGAAATGGGGACCAAGACATGAGAAAGGGTATCAATGTTTGTGAAGTAATGCACCTTCTATCTGGTGAATATAATGTAACCCTTCTATTAATTACAATACAAAATATATGGAAGAAAAAAAAACAAAGACCTCAGAGACATGGCAGCAGGGTGATTGAACCCACAGAAACAAAGGGATCCTGGAGCTCCAGAGAGCCCCTGAGCACAGTGATCTCATGGGAGTGACTTCCCCATCCATAGAGTCCTAGGGGACCTGTCTAAGCTGAGGAGACAGTCGTCTATGGGAGGGCTCTAAATTCAGGATTCATCTTGTCTACAAACTGTGTTCCAAGCACTGGAGAAATTCTGAACATGTCTTCTAGTTTTCAGTCATTAACTGAAAACGCTTGTGTGTGTGTGTATGTGTGTGTGTGTGTGTGTGTGTGTGTGTGTGTGTGAAAATCAGCACTGCCATAGATACACTAGGAATGTAGAGGGAAACTAGCAAGGGTTCCTGAGTAGCTGGGCCACAGGCACACACAAGATAGGAAGATATAAGACAAAAAATTAATAATGGTGAGATCTGAGGTAAGTCTATTAGAACAGAATCTTACGATGAACAATTTCAGTTATCTCGTTTTAGCCCCCCCAAATCTGTTCACTTTTAATCTTGCTGTGGAGAAACACATTCCCCTCTCCCCCCAAGAGATGCATGCCTGCGGCCCTTGATTTTCTCTATTCTTTTTTTGGGAGCAGTCCAAGTGCTAGTCTGGATTACATAAAGCCACAGTGGACTGGCTGTAGCAGGCTAAGGTCTTAGCGCTTGCTTCTTCCGGGTCCACCTTATCATGTCTGTCAGCTTTGGGATCATTAGTATAGCCCAGGAGCCATGGTTACAGGACACCTTTCTTACAGCCATCTTTCTTCAGTTCATGGCCCACTTTAAAGCAAATAGCAACACATCCCTGTCCTCACTGAGAAATTGACCTCCAATGGAACAATTTGTTCTAAATTTATACCTCTCACCAACTTTACACTGGAGACTAGATTTTGAGTTATAATAGCAACTATTTAACTTCTGTTAATCTCTGGCATTCAAAAAGAGAGGTCACCCCCTTGGAGAAATTTGTCATCTAAAAGGTAGAAGGAAAAAAATATGTATTTTTTAAACGTAGAAAGCTGGGTGTTGGTGGCTCGTGGCTGTAAAAAGCCTAGCTACCCAGGAGGCTGAGATCTGAGGATCATGGTTCAAAGCCAGGGTAGGAAAGTCTGTGAGACTCATCTTCAATTAACCGCCAGAAAATAGGAAATGGTACTGTTGTTCTCAGTAATAAAGGGCTAGCCTTGAGCAAAAGAGGTCAGGGACAGCACCTTGCCCTGAGTTCAAGCCCCAAAGGTCAAAAGTGTCAAAATTAAAATGGGAAATGTATTTCAACATTTACATTTATAAAAAGTTCACTGGGCTAGGGCATGACAATGCTAGTCTTTAATCTCAGCTACTTGAGAGATGCAGGTAAGGGGTTCAGGTGTTAGAGGCCATCCCTGGAGAAGTTATTGACATCCTAACTCAACCAGACATGCAAAATAAAAAGATACTGGAGATATGACTCAAGTGGTACAGTTTTTGGCTAGCAAGCTCCTATCTATCTCATCCAGACATGCAAAACATGACTTAAGTGGTATAGATTTTGACTTGCAAGCTCAAGACAGTAGGTTGAATCACTGGTTTTCTTTTTCTCTTTTTCTTTTTTTGGTTAGTTATGGGTTTTGAACTCTGAACCTGGGCACTGTCCCAGAGCTCTTCAGCTCAAGGTTACTGCTCTACCACTTGAGCCACAGCACCACTTCTGGTTTTCTGGCGGTTAGAAAGAAGGGTCTTACAGACTTTCATGCCAGGGCTGGCTTTGAACCACAATCCTCACATCTCAGCCTACTGAGTAGCAAGGATTATAGGCATGAACCATCAGTGTCTGGCAAATCCTTGATTTTCTTTCTTTCTTTCTTTCTTTTTCTTTCTTCCTTTTTTTCTCTTCCTTCCTTCCTTCCTTCCTCCCCCTTCTCTTTTCTTTCTTTCTTTCTTTCTTTCTTTCTTTCTTTCTTTCTTTCTTTCTTTCTTTCTTTCTTTCTTTTGTGGGTCATGTGTCTTGAACTCTGGCCTGTGCATTGTCCCTGAGCTCTTCAGCTCAAGGCTACCACCCTACCCTTGAGCCAAGCCCCACTTTCCTTTTCCAGTGATTAAGTGGAGATAAGAATCTCAAGGTCTTTAGTGCCCGGGTTGGCTTTAAACCTGGATCCTCAGATCTCAGCCTCCTGAGTAGCTAGGATTACAGGTGTGAGCCACCACATCTGGTAAATCCCTAGTTTTCTAAATGAATAATATTTGATGATGATGATGATGGTGATGAGGAGGAGAGATGGAAGAGGAGGAGCAGAAGGAGGAGGAAGAGGAGGAAAGATAATGATAAGGAGAAGATTAATGAGCAAGAAGAGGATAAGGAGAAAGAAGAGGAAGAGGAAGAAAAGAAGCAGATAAAGCCAAAGCAATATTTTAAAGTCAAACCAGCATTTTTGCTATGAGCCAGATATGGAGTTGTTCGCTTTTGTAATCTTCAATTTAATCTCATGGAGTTTATCTTACTGTTCATGTTTTCAGACCTAGCCCTAAAGAATTAGGATTAAATATTTAGTGCTTCATTACTGAACAACAGGAGGCAGAGATGAAACTCAGGCCTGTGTCCCTACCTACTACATTTTATTGCTTGTGCCTAAAGGGGAGGGAAAAAAAATCAGGCATTGTAAAATTGTCGGAAAAATATCCAGGCATACAAGAGGAAAAAGCAGGTAGCTGGCTGTCCAGTTGGATGCTCTGGGGTAGAAAATTATAAAACGTCATCAATTTTTATTTAAATAAATCTCCAGAAACCAAAAGATGTGATGTCTTTTCTTCCTACTCAGTGTGGTGTAAAAGACATAAGTCAGATTGTGACAAAAAGCAGAGCACAAAAGCAGACAGGAAGGAAGATGCAGAGCCTGCAGTGAACACAAATCAAGGACAAGAGTCTATGTGCACCTCATGAAATGACAGCCACATCTTCATGCATATTAGAAGTAAACATTAACTCATCATAAAGCCTTTTGTTTGCAAGTCAGTTCACCAAATAGTCTTATCTATGTATATACTGGCGTGCTATGGCTGGCTTCAAAACTAAAGACATCTCTTGAGACATTCCCAGACACCTAGACATTTGATGTTGTGGAACACAAGTGCTGAGATGTTGCACTGAAGCTTCTATTTCTCTAGCAGTTCAGGTGAGTACACTGTTTATTGGCAGAGGACTGTAGTGCTCGGTACTGACAACTGTTTCTTAGGTAAGGTATGGGGAAAAAAGCAGCATTAAACAGAATTTTGAATATCCATTCTAAACCTCAACTCTTATAGAAATTTGTTATATAGGTCTAAAGGAAATGTAGAATCCTAGACAGAATTTGTATTACAAAAATAAAGACTTAATGTCTAGACTAGTAAGGCTGAGTTGGACCACGAATGACTGGGGTGATAAGAGGCTCTATTTTGCTTGAAGCTTCTAAATCCATCCTTCCTTCCTTCCTTCCTTCCTTCCTTCCTTCCTTCCTTCCTTCCTTCCTTCTTTCCTCCCTCCCTCCTTCCATCTTACCCTCCCTCCCTCCCTCCCTCCCTCCTACCCTTCCTTCTTTACTTCCTTTCTTCCTTACTTTCTTTTGTGCTAATCCTGTGGCTTGAACTCAGGGCCTGAGCACTGTCCTTGGGCTTTCTCAAGGCTAGAACTCTACCACTTGACCTACAGCACCATGTTCATCTCTTTTCTGTGTGTGTGGTACCAAGGAATCAAACCCAGGGCTTCAGTCATGCTGAGTGAGCACTCTACCACTAGGCCATGTCCTCAGCTATATTTTAGATTCTTACAGTTGGTGGGGTGACAGGCATGTGCTGCCATACTTGGCTTCTCTCCATTGAGATGGATTTTTTTTTTGGATAGGCTTTTCTGCCTGGGCTGGCCTGGAACCACGATCTTCCAATCCCCACCTTGCTCATAGTTTAAGTTTGTGTATACAGCTACCTAAGCATTGAGAGGGTGTTACACTTTTCTGCTCTGGCTGTACTTCAGCTGCAGTCTTTCCACTTTCAGCCTACAACATGGCTAGGATGACAATTCTGACCACCAGCTCCTACTAAGTCTTCCAGATTTGTGTTCACATTTTCTGGTTAAGCACCAAATTTACTTTGCTAGTTAAAAGCAAATGCTCTGACAAAAGTATTTAAGTCAGATTTTTCTTTTTGTCTGATTTGTCTTACACTACACTTCTTTTAATTCAAATGGAAAATAGTAAAATATTAGCCTGCCGTTCTTGCAATGTATTGACTTCAGAAGTGTTTGTCAAAAATATAGATTTATGATTCAAAGCTAGCAAGGACACTGAAGAACATGATACTCATCTCCAGTTAGCCACTAGAAAACGAGAAGTGGCATTGTGGCTCAAGGGGTAGAGTGGTAGCCTTGAGGTGAAGAGCTCAGGGACAGAACTCAGGCCCAGAGTTCAAGCTCCATGACACCCCTCTCCCCCCCAAAATAGATTTAAAGTAGTGTATTATCTTCTAAGGTAAAAATTCAAAGGAAAAATTTTTAGTATGAAAAACATTAATTTTTAAGATACTTTGGAATGCCTCTTTATGTTTTGAGTTACTGCATTTTTTGATTCTTGTCTGTACTTCCAACACGAGGATGGAAATTCTGTGAAACAATGATGAATTACTACTTATAACCACACGATGGCAGTGTCCTAACGCTTTTCACTCAGTGTTTTACTCACTGGCGTTTACTCTCCAATTACTTTTCACAAGAATCCCCTGCATGGAAGAGTATGTTTAAATATATATGTATATATACACAAATACACATCCCTTTATTTATTTGAGTTATCAATGAATAAGTGTAATGGCAATCAAATATTTGATTGACTTTTATTAGTCCTAAACATAATACATTTCCATAAGTAATAACATGCATTTCTGGAGCAATGGTTCTTTCTTTTTAAATGCTAATGGCTGGCCTCATGTTAATCACTTGCATATCAACTCATTATTTAAGGATACTGAAAGATATTGCTCCATTCTTCAGGGGGTAGAGGGAAACAAACAACCCTCCCCCCCCTTTTTTTTTAATCTTCAATTTGAGTGCTTATGTAACTAAGAGTGAGAATTTGCATTACTTTCATTCCTAAAAAAATGTGCTGAGAAATGACTGATTTATTATCAGTGAATTGGTTTTAAAAACACAGAGAATAAGACATCTGAATTTCAGAAATAAGCATCTTAATGAAGCTTTCTAAAGCTCAGATTAAAGAGCTTACATGTATTTAAGTAGGATTTAGAAAATCATGGGCTAAACTAGCATTAGGTGAGGATCAGTGTTGATGACAAGCTTTCTTACATCTGGTTAGTTTTAGGATTTAAATAACTCTCTTATACTTAATGCTTTGTGAACAATAACTTTACAAAGTAGAAACATAATAGAAAAATATTTGAATGAAATTAAAAAAGGGAAGTATAACAATCAGTTAGCTGACCTGATAATATTATAAGACTTTCTTTTTATTTTCAAGATTCTTAAAAATATACTCTTAATTTTCAGTTTAATTTTGAACATGGTTGCCTTTAAAAAAATTGGGAGGCAAACTCAGAGCAAACAGTCTATTACCAACTGACATTCCAACATGTAAATGTTAATTTTTAACCGTTTCAATAATTTGTTTGTCTCTGAAAAGCATACATGTAGAAAAACTAATAAATATTATGCTACTTTATTTGTAGGGTCTTATAAAGAAGAAAACTTTGAATACTTTCTACCATATCTAAAATAAGTTCTTTCTTTCTTTCTTTCTTTCTTTCTTTCTTTCTTTCTTTCTTTGTATTTTATTGTCGGGATAATGTATAGAGAGGTTACTGTTATATTGGTCAGGTAATGGGCATATTACTTCTCGAACCTTGATACCCCTTCTCATATTTTTTTTTTTTTTTGCCAGTCCTGGGCTTGAGCTCAGGGCCTGAGCACTGTCCTTGGACTTTCTCAAGGCTAGAGCTCTACCACTTGAGCCTCAGCACCCCTTCTGGCTTTTTTCTATGTACGTGGTACCGAGGAATCGAACCCGGGTCTTCATGCATGCTAGGCAAGCACTTTAACCACTAGGCCAAACTCCCGGCCCCTTCTCATATTTTTGTCCCCCTTTCCCTCTCCCCATCTCCTCCTCTAAAATTTTTAATATAAATACATCTGCAAAAGTGCAAAGCAGAGACCAAAAAGAAGCTCATTAAATTCACTTGAACAAATAAGCTTGTAAAAACTAACTGATAAATTTGTGTTTCTAGTTGGTGCATATTATTTACATGTAAATATTTGTAGAGAACAGAGTAAATATGTGATTCCATAAGGTCTTTATGTATCATAATAAATATGTTAAGTGTTAGGAATTGTCATATAGAGAAAATCACAGTTTCCTTTCATATAGTTAAAGATCATGTTTTTAAAATTCATGTATTCACCGCAAAAATAGAGGCAGTATCTAGGGATGTGTGGCAGAGCATCCCTGTAATTCTAGTTACCCAAGAGGCTGATTTAGAAAGATTAAGCTCTGACTGTAGCTCAAGCAATAGTGTGAGACTCTGTCTGCAAAATGAGCTGGTGTGGCTCAAGTGGTAGAATGCTTGCCAGCCAGTGTAAGACCCAAAGTCTGGGGGTGAGGGGGCGGGGAGGAAGAGAAGAAAATAGGGTGTGTGATGGGATTTTTCTGGCATTTAAAAAGTGCAAAATCTCTTCTATATTTCTACTGCTTTTAATTCTTGAACTATGGAGTAAATTTACTTCTTCCTTCAATAATATGCCTGATAGTATAGACAACTGGCAATTACTTGATGTTATAAAACAGCTTTGTATTTCCTGATTCTTTCTCTCTCTATTGGAATATTTCCAATGGCTGTCCTAGGGTAGGAACTATTTGCACAAATAAGAAAGGGCTGACTGTGTCTATTTGTCATAGACCCAGACCATCTGCCAGCTATCGGATCCTGTAGTTGTGTGATAATCTCTGTGGTTGTCTGTCTCTAGGAATCCCATAAGACCAATGCTATGTTTATGTATTCTACAGTTATATCACCAGTATTAGCACAATCCTTGGAGTTTAATAAGTATTCTTAAAATATTTGTCCCTAGTTAATATAACATGAAAATGATTTGATGACTTAGAGACCTGGAAAGTCCCCAGACCACTTCACCTGTACCTCTGACTCCATTCTAAGCATTTTCCAGCATACCCCTCAAAAAGCCCAAGAAATAAACTACTGTAAGGATATGAAAACCACTCACACCTCAGTATCCTCTGCTTTGGTACTAATTAAGGTAACAGGTCGGCACAGAGAAATGAGAATCTAAGAAAAAAGGAAACAGACATGAAGTCTGAGCATCTGATCACTTCATCTAGCTGATCTTCCTTCTCACTGAGCACGGCGCACCTTGTTCTCGCTTCTCTGCTTCGTATTCATGTTAAATCTATCAGCAAATCATACTGGCATCTCCACTGCTGCAATCCCAGCTGGAACCACCATCAGAATCATTTCGGTAACTTCTTGACTCATTCTCCTGATTTACTTTATCAATATGCCAGCCAGAGTGTTGGTTTGAAAATCACAAACAACAGTATTTAAAAATAAATTATTCATTACCTTGCTTTTCTAACTGTAACCTCTCTGTTCACCTTTACAATAATAATTATGCATATATATGTATATATGTACATATTCTAAATCTTGACTTTCTACTATAGAAAATAAATAAATCAAAATCTGGAATCTTTCTATCTGCAACAGATCCTTTCTCAATGTCTCCATTTCTTATTCTTGATTCCCTTTGTGGCATCCTCCTGCTTTGAGGCCTTTGCCATTTAAAAGCTTTCTGCCAGAAATGCTTTCCCCTGTCATAGCATTCCCTTATCTCCTTCTAGTTCTTCCCAAACACTCCTCTTTACTAAGACCCTCTACCATTTCCCACTTAGACAGATTCTCCTCTCATCTTCATTTCCTCCCAAAGTACATCTTACCCGCTGATGATTTCTTTCTTTTTTTATTGTCACATATAGAGGGGTCTCCAATGATTTCTATATTTGTCTCTTGGCTGCCTTGAATTGTCACCAAATACATTCTGTCCTCGAGTGCTTTCTAGTCTTGCTGGGAATCCATGATTGGTATCCTTCTGTTTGGATCAGAAGGGAATAAGTCTATTGGAAGATTTCAGCTAAATACGTCCAAAAGGTGAGGCCTGGGGCTGAGGAGGAGGTCTCTGGGTCTTGGCAGCTCTTCTTCCTTGTGGCTCTGAGTGGTGGAGTCATCTCAGTAGGACATGACCAGGAGGCTGGACACATGCGTTAGGATACTAAGGGAGGTTGGAGATGCGACTGCTAGGTGATTTCTATTTATCAAAAGGTGAGTAATGATGCCCGAAAAAATAAGCTTAAAGCTGAACATCCAAGGAGAGTATGCATTTTTGACTAGTATAAGAACTTTTGAGTCTGAGGGGATTGGAAAGTTTTATTGGCCGAAAACTAGCAATGAGAGTTACTGTGTGTGTGTGTGTGTGTGTGTGTGTGCGTGTGTGTGTGTGTGTGTGTGCGCGCGCGTGCGTGTGTGTGTGGGGGGGGTATACATTGTGGGTTAATAGTAAAAGGAAAACAAAACAATGCTCTAGTCTTAACCTCTCTGTAAGGTCCTAGCTGGGACTGAGGGTTCAACTGACACTACAGAAATGAACAGGAAAGAAATGAATAGAAATATAATCTAGTTTTACATGCAATAAGCATTCCCACTAGGAAATGAAACCCGCGTGCTAGTGTTTTAGGCTTCATAAAGAGCGGCAATTGTGGAAACGCAAATTGTGTAAAGAAAACAAAAAAAGCCAAGAATGATTTCAGCAGATCGTCTTTTACGAAAAGCCCTTCGATTTGGCCGTGCATGGACGCATGCCTCCTTTCTCTAGAGGTCTTTCTTCTTTCATATGGGAATTCTAGCTTTTCTACTTTGAAGAAGAAAAGGAGATTACAATGCCTTACTTGAATCTGCTGGGTTTTTTTTTCAAGTTCCTTTAGCTCAAAGTAATCTTTATGTCAAACTGGCATATTTTGGGGTGACATTTTCTGCCACCCTTGAACAGTGTGACTCAAAGGTTGAGTCAGAAAAGTGCATGGTATTTTGAGAAGTAAGAGACCAACCTTTGTTGTCAGGTAACCTCACTGACAGAATAGAGAAAGGGTCCATCTCTAGTTTTCCTGGGACTCCCAAGCTGTACCCTGAATTTTCAAAGAACTCATAGTTCTCAGGGTATTTGGGAATCAAGGAGGCATTTACCACAACCAGTAGGAGCAGGGGTGCTCCCTGCTAGACTAGAAGATCAAATTCTGGCATGTTCCTGCCTCAAAAACCTGTAGTGTTGAAAGTGGCACTGTGACTGAAGGGGTCGAGCTCTAGCCTTGAGCACAAAGAGGCTCAGGGACAGTGCCCAGGCACTGATTTCAAGCCCCACAATGGACAAAAAAACCAAATGAAACAAACAAAAAGTGTTTCTAAGGAAAGGGAAGTAGGAAAAGTTGGCAGTGCCACTATCAACCCCTTTGAAAACTATCATTACCTATAGTTAGTTAACAGTGAACAAAATAGATCATGTTTAGCCTTCTTCCCTCCCTCCCTTCCCCTCTCTCTCTTCTTCCCTCTCTCACCCTCCCTTCCTTCCTCCCTTCCTTTGGTGCTGATCCTAGGGCTTGAACTTAGGTCCTGGGCAACCATCTCTGAGCTTTTGTTGCTCAAGGCTAGTGTTCTACCATTCAAGCCACAGCTCCACTTTCAGATTATTATTATTATTATTATTATTATTATTATTATTATTATTATTGCCAGCCTTGCTGCTTAAACTCAGGGACTGGGCACTGTCCTTGGACACGTTTTGCTCAAGGCCAGCACTCTGCCACTGGATCCTCAGCGCCACTTCTGACTTCTTCTATGTATGTGGTTTTGGGGAATTGCCATTAGGCCCCACTTGCAGATTTTGAATGGTTAATTGGAGCTGAGAGTCACGTGGACTTTCCTGCTTGCAATGGCAGCTACCATCCTCAGGTCTTTGTCTTCCTTCCGAGTAGCTCGGGTGACAGATGTAAGCCATCAGCACCTGCATTTCATTCTAAGCCATGTGCTTAACAGCAAAACAAAACGCTGAACACCAAAAGTGGGTAAGAAACATGGGTTCACCGGAACAACCCCATCAGAACCTGCAGCAGTAGCAGCCCCGGTGCTCCTTTTCTTTCTTTGCAGATCCAGTCTCTGAAGAACTCCAGACTGAGATTTCCTTAATCTCTGCACTTCGGCGTGGAAGGTTATATTCAGGCCGCCACTGTCCCTTCTGGGCAGTGCGTTTTGGTATCATCGGCTCCACCCTTGGGAGCCCTCATGGATTCCCCAGGTTACCAAGGCTTCTCTTTGCTCCGCTCACGATGCTGCTCTTAACATGCTCTTCCAGTCTTCTCCTATTCTTGTCTCTGCCCTTTATGAACACCTCAAAGGCATCGGATGAGCGTACTTACCTTACCACTAGACATTAACCACTCTAAGAGTGGTATCTCCACTGTGAACCAGGAGTTAGACGATGGCACACAGTACCAAGTAATGACAGGAGCACCTTGGATGAAGGCATTTCACACAAGAAACCCACCCTTTCAGCGACCGTCAAATGGAAAGGAATCGCAAATGCTTGTAAAACACTGCTGAGCAGTGTTTCAGCTGGAACTGAAACAAAAATACTTTTAATGTGTTTTATTATTATTATTTTTTTGTGGGCCATGGGGCTTGAACTCGGTCTGGGGGCTGTCCCTGAGCAATTCTGCTCAAGGCTACTGACCTACCCCTTGAGCCACAGCCCCACTTCCTGTTTTCTAGTGACTAATTGGAGATAAGAGTCTCAAATTCTTTAGTGCCCAGGCTGGCTTTGAACCAAGATCCTCAGATCTCAGTCTCCTGAATAGCTAGGGCCACGGTGCCCGGTTTGTATTTTAATTTTTAAAATTTGTTTCAGAAAGCTTTTGTAAACTGTACTGGAACATACATTCAAAAGGTTTCACTATGTTTTTGTTCTCTTATCACAGAAAAATGTTCAAAATGATTTAGGAAAAAGAAGCTAAGCAAGTTGTTTGTGTAGAAAGAATTTTTAAAAAGTAGGGAACTATAAAAAACATATTTTGTGGATAGGAAGAGGCTAACAGAAGAAATGTGAAGGTTTAGCTTGGAAAGCAGAGCAAAAAATAGAAATTAACAAGTGAATGGGAAAAAATAAAGAAGCTGAACATGGATGCACTTTCTCTTTAGAAATGGAACAAAGGACAAACCTGGACACTGTGGAGAGAAAAGAAAAGATAAAACAAAGAGGAGGTTGGCACATAATTCTATAAGAAAAAAATGAAAATAATGTTGTCATTAGTATTTTGAATTTTTGTTTTTTCTGATTAGTAAAATACATAAACTCATTACTGGGGCTTAACTAAACTTATTTGATCACAATGTTTATATTTCTGCTGAAAATCCGAACTTGTACCTAACTTAAAACCCCATCATGACAAGAAACAACCCTAGAGGATGAGCTAAAAAGGCAAATAGAAAACAGCTGAAAAAAAAACAAAACAATAGCTCGGCGCTGGTGATTAGCGCCTATAGTCCTAATTATAGGACTCAAGAAACTGAGATCTAAGAATTATAGTTTTGCTGATACTTGCTGTGGAGGAGATAAGGAAAAAGAGATAGAAGAAAGAATGAAAGATAATGGAAAGGAGAGGAGAGGGGGAAGAACTAAAGCCCAGTATAGAAAGCTTAAACCTATGAATCCATTAATGACTGTGTAATGGACTTTTATTATTCCATATGAAATTTTGGATTGCCTCTTCTATTTCTCTAAAAAATAACTTTGGGATATTGATGGGTATTGGGTTGAATTTTTAGATAGCCCTTGGCAAGATTGCCATTTTCACGATGTTAATTCTTCCAATTCAGGAGCATGGGAGGTTTTTCCATTTCCTCAGTTCTGCTTTAATTTCCTTTTTCAGGGTTTTAATGTTTTCATCAAAAAGGTCCTTTACATTCTTAGTTAAGATAATTCCTAGGTACTTTATTTTCTTTGAGGCTATTGCAAAAGGATTTGCTTTCCTGATTGTTGCCTTGGTCTTCTCATTGTTGGCAGGATTGGAGACTCTTATCTCCAGTTAACCACTAGAAAACGGGAAGTGAGGCTTGGCTCAAGGTTAGGGAGGTAGCCTTGAGCTGAAGAGCTCAGGGACAGCACCCAGGCCCTGAGTTTAAGCCCCATGATCATGATCAACAATAATAGCAAAAAGAAGTATTTGAGGAATGCACTTCTATCATCTGTTGAAGCAATGCAGATAAAAGGATATATCCTTTAGTCTTTTCCCCAAATCCTACTTTAGAGAAGATACTGAGGCTACAGTCAGTGGTTTATTTCTCATCCTGTGTGCCTCATATAACAATTTACTTATCCTGTGTACCTCATATAAATAGGGCCAAACAGTATATGGCTTTTATGCATGATGATATTGACCAGGATTTCCACCTTCCTTTATCTGACTTCAAACCCTTGAAAATAGGAAGAAATTGTTTAAATATTACATCATTAATATAATCCCAAGTTGTGTGGAAAGTAGAGCCCTCAGCACCTCTGTTAGACTGAAATAAAGACCAGTTGGAATCACAGGAGGTTGTGGGATTGACAGTGGAACTTAACCCTTCACCAGGTCATTAAGCAAGCATAAAAGATCAAAAAAGTTATATAGAAAGATTCAGGACTCTTAGGAACCATTTTAGTTAGCATCTGAAAAGTGCAGTGGGGAAGCCAATTGCAAAGGAAATGGAACCATGGTTCCAGGCCCCACCTTTAGCTGTTGCTTTAGTAAGTAGCTGTTACTTGCTTCCCTCAGTTTTAGAGTTTCTCAGATAAAATGAGCAGGTTTTATGGTATCATGTCCAGTACCTCTTTCTGGTCTAAACTTATTGAATTTTCCTAGATGGAATGCCATACCTAGGATATGGAAACGGACATGAAGCCAGAGGCAGGTGGTAACAACAGAAAATATCCACTGTCACATAAAGATTTATTATGCGGGCTTGTGTTGTATCCAAAGTTCCCAATCCCCCCAAAAGACCACCAGAGACCACGGCCAATGCAAGCAACAAAGAGCTGTTTATTAGCAAGCTCAAGCTTGGTCCTCCGTGCCTTAGAAACCAGTGACTCTTGGAGGCCCTGAGTACAGAATTAGCACAGCATTTGTAATACAGAATAAACAAGTTTTAGTTTTCATTCTCACAGCCTCATGTTTTAGTTAACTTTTACATAGAGACATTTCATAATTTTTTATGTTATGGTTTCCCACAGAAGTTTAGATCAGGATGGCCTTGCTAGCTGTGGGACACAGCTGCTGTCCTAGAGATGACTTTTGAATGTCCTTGCTAGCTGTCTGAGTAAACATCTTACAGTTCTCCTGAGAAGAAACAGGGGATTTCTCAGACTTAACTTCTGCAGAATGGCGGCCGCTTAGAAATAACTTTTTTTTTTTTTGAAGTTCATCAAACTTCAAAATTAATTTAGGCCTCACACTTGGAGTTTGGCCTTGTGGTAAGGGTGCTTACCTAGCATGCACAAAGACCCAGGTTTGATTCCTCCGTACCACATATATAGAAAAAAGCTGGAAGTGGTGCTGTGGTTCAAGTGGTAGGGCTAGAGCCTTGAGAAAAACGGAAGAACAGTGCTGGGGCCCTGAGCTCATGCCCAGGACTGGCAAAAAAGAAACTTAGCATGCAACCTGGGTGCTGGTGGCTCACACTTGTAATCCTAGCTACTGAGGAGGCTGAGATCTTAGGATTGTGGTTCAGAGGCAGCCTGGCAGGAAAGTCCATGAAACTCTTATCTCTATAAACTGCTTAGAAGAAGCTGACAGGGGCGAGGTGGCACAGTGGAAGAGCAGTAGCCTTGAGCACATAGAAGCTTAGGGACAGTGCCTACGCCCTGAGTTCAAACCCTAGGACTGGCAAAAATATTTATTAGGCACTATTAGTATTTCTGTGGGATACAATGCTTAAGATATAAAAAGTAGTGATTTGTTTGTGTCTTACAGCAATAGAAACTATTCTCTTCCTTAACTTGAGAAAATTGAAGTCTAGAGAGATTAAGTAGTTGAGTCAGTTGTCTTGTGGGAGAAGAGCTCATTTCTCAGTTGTTCAGCTTGGTGTGCAATATGTGCATATAAACATTATGAATTAACATATATTAATATATGTATTAGTGAGCAAAATGGAGTTAAAATCTCATACACTCATCGAAGGTTAGTTGGGCTGGAGATAAATCCACTTACTTGGATAACCAGGCACTGTTGGTTTAGGTACACACAGCAGCACACAGAAGCCATTTAATTGTTGAGCTTCCAACAGTGCAAAATTTCAGACACTTAATCAACATCACACCACTGTGTGATTTCAATTCAAGGTGGTAATATGACTCACCCCAACTCTGAATTTGGAAAACAGTCATTTGAATTCTTGCCTTCTTGCTATAACATTGTCTTTAAGAAGATACTTAATTGTTGTTTGGCCTCGTGTCCTTAGCAAGATCTGTAACAAAATACATTTCATAGTGGGTATAGTTATTTACTAACTATATATAGATATATGAGCGTATTAAGTATTTGCATAATTACAGCTGTCTGCCAAAAGACTGTTATTAGCTAGTCAGATGGTTACTGTGTTGGCCAGAATAGTGTTGGGGGAAAGAAATAGTATCTCCTAGCAGGACATCTAAAGACCAGGTGTTTCCAATGGCTAAAGAGTCATTTCCTAGGTAAAGGGAAGCCAATGAAGAGTAATGAAATCATGTACAAAGAAACAATGCCTACCCTAACCTAATTAATGAAACTGCATTGCAAGGGTAACTCTGGAGGTCTGCCTACAGGACTATTAGCCTTCTGTAGAGAGGCAATTTACCTATTGTAACTTATAGGAAGGGAGCCAGATGGATAAATGCACAGAACTCTCAATTCTGCTTTCTGGATGTTTTTATTTGAGTACCTTATGACCAATTCTTGCCAGAAGAAGACAAAGAAACATTGACATCATCCACAAGGTTTAGGTCTCTGAGTAGATGAGAAGATGGACAGGAGAGAATGGATTTTGAAACACAATGGAAATATTTCAGAAATATGTTTTTATATATTCACCTAAATATGTATATATTTTAACACTCATTGTAAACCAGAAGACTGTGAAAAAAAAATGAGTTGCAATAGTCTTCCACAAGGAAACTCTGATCATCTCTCATGCTAAGACCTCAAGCAGGTTAACTTTGCCTAATGTAGTTACATAATAATATGCATCAGATAAATACCAAGAAAGGTGATTACTCTACTTGACTAATTAGCTGGCTAATAAATTCAGCTTACTGAGCCCTAATTATGGCCATCAGTCCACAGTATCCATGGGTATATTATTTCAAAGGTTGTCCAAAGGTAAAAACAATGAAAGTTGAGACTTTTTACTTCAGTAAATACCCTGAATGTCCTTATATTACCTATGGCTATCCAAAACTTTCAGAGTGGTATATCATCCAAGTCTGCACCCTATAAATAGCTAACAATCACAATATATTCTCAAAATTTGAGATATGAACCCTTCCTGAAATTCATACCATAACAATTAAATACATAAGCTGAGAAACAAATTCATGAAATGCTACTTACTGATGCATTAAAGTTTAATGCAGTCCCTTGTTTCTACTGTGAAGAGAAAAGACAATAGCTCAACACACAAAAGTGTGTGTAGTAAGGATCCTTACTTCACATAAAGGAAATTGCGATGAAAACCATCTTGACTAATCGGTACTATAAAGCCAGAGCTATTTATCATCTTCAACCATCATTTATTTATTTCCATAAGCATTTCTTCAAGGTCTGCTATGTGCAGGCATCACATAGCACAGTGGTAGGCATACAGAGAAAAAAACCACTACTCTTTCCCAAGATGCTTCGAATGACATCGAAGAGATATAATTTCAAATGTTTATAAGAAACAAATTAAAAATTATAAGAAGGCAGTAAGGGGCTAATGCAGGGGAGATATAGTAGAAACCACGTATTTCAAATTGTGAAGGAGAGATTATTGAGAGAACAAGGAACAGTTCAGAAAATATTCTTTCCTCTCTATAATTTTGAGCCCTCTTGAAAATAAATCTATGTGGAGTTCAGGATCATCATAAAAGTGAGACCAGATGCATACTGCTTTGGTGTTACTAGTAGTTGCATGTGGCTTTTAACATAAGATAACATTACATCCCATAACATGCCATAACCTACATAATATACAGTGGCCATTCCATTTATCTTGTGGAAGCATTTCCAATAATTCTAGTGTAATATTTTCCAGGAGCTGTCAGAGACAGAGAATGTGGATATGGGAAAGATTTAGTGTTTCCAAGTGGAACAAAGATGCACAGTTAACATAAAAGACAGTAAGAATGTGATATGTTGGGAGTAATGTAAATGGTCAACCTTGAACTCTAGGTCAAGAAGACAAGGCAGTCTGACTAGGTTGGGTGACCATGCTGAGAAAAAAGTAGAGTAATTGACTAGAGAAGGAGGAATAGAAGGAAAGCTACATAAAGTAAAAGAGTGGGTATGAAGAGAGTGTCAGGTGGGAAGCTCAAGAAGCCAGGATGTAGTAGTAAAACTACAGAAAAGCAATCCTTGTGAGTTTGGAGGCTGAAGATGGTCTAGGGAGGACTACAAGTTCAAATGGGTTAGAGTTAATGATGACTAGAGGACGTTTGCGAAGAAATGATGAGGCTGCTGTTGTGGCTAGATCGGAGATCCGACAACGTGTTAAAGAAGAGAATTCAATGAAAAATGAGGATATTTACACTGAACCCCCACAAATGACATGACAGCACAGGACATTTTGCTTCCCTTCATTATTAAAAGTGTAATTACCTGGGCAAGGTTAGTGGTGAGGCTGGACAAAATATAAAAACAAGAGCTTGGGTGGGGGGAGGGAAATGGGGACAAAAACATGAGAAGGGGTATCAATGTGTGAGAAGTAATGCACCTTCTTTTTCCCAATATATTTTATTCACCAGATAGAAGGTGAAGTAATGAGCCTTCTATCTGGCGAGTATAACTGTAACCTTTCTTTTTTCATTTTATTTATTTTATTGTCAAGATGATATACAGAGAGGTTGCAGTTATGTACATAAGGTAGTAACTGAATTTCTTGTCTAACATTTCTCCCACTTCCCCCCACCCCACCAACTCCACTCTCTGCCACCAAGTTGTAAAGTTTATTTCCAATGTAGTGTCTTGTGAGTATTGCTGTTGCACTGGTTTACGTTTGTCCTTTAGATCTTACCATTTTGCTATTTCCCTTCCCTTCCTCAAGTCAGATAAATATGTATATGAGACACAGGGTACCAAAACCAAAAATGGTAACAACAGGGAATAACCCAAAAGAAAAACAAAAGAAAACACAAAGGAAAAGCAGAAATAACTTTACGCAGTACATTTGAAAATTTATGTAGTTGAAGAAAGTTATTATAATATGTGTAGGGAGGGACTATGAGAAGTAGTATGTTCTTTGACTCCAGAAAGTGAATAGTGAAGTACTTTCTGACTTCAAAAAATATTAGAAGCGACGTGTGTCCATGTTCTATAATTCATTACTGGGTCATGCACAGAGGATTTGTGTCTTAAGAAATGTTGATTTAACAGGAAATAAGAACAGATTGCCTGTGCTATCATTGGTCTGGCAGGATTTAACTAATCAGTTTCTGAAAAAAAAACATATTTCTGGCTTCATTTTCTAAGAATTTCTAAAAACAGGCTTGTTTATTGGAGTAAATATGCTACCAGCATAAAATTTACAAAAAAAAGAACTGGTGGGAAAAATTTATCAAAATATAAACTTCTAGCTTTTGGGAACCCCATGATTTAAGGGTGTAACCCCTCTTTTTATATTAATGTGATTTCCTCACAGTTCGAAATGGGGTGGTTTTCAATTTCAAGTTCTAGTAGTAATATCACTGCAGTATTTTAACAAAGTGGAAGATGTCACTATGTCTAATTTGATGTCTTGAAGAAGTGGAGAACCTTTTCTTTCCATGGGCTTCATGAATATGTATGACACTGTTTTTCAGGCCATACACAATTATCAATATAGGCAGACAGCCTTGGCATCTGAGAGAAGCAAATGAGAGACATCCATGGCTGCGTAGCCATGTACCAAATGCTTTCGAGGAGGCCTTTTATGAATTGAGAAGTACCTACTCCTGTGACATAAAGGAACTGGTTATGATGAGTTTCAGCCTAATTATATTTAATCTACAGTTTTTTATTCTAAAATTAAACTTTCTCTTGCAATATTGCTTTTGCCGGAAATTACTGAACTACATTGAATAAGAATGAAGAGATTAGACATACTTGGCTTATTCCTGACTTTAGAGTAAATATTTTAATTTTCCCCTATTTAGGATGAAGTTGACTATGGGTTTGTCATACGTTACCATTACTATGTTGATGTACATTCTTTCTTTCATTATTATTATTTTTATTGTAATGTATAGAGGGGTTACAGTTATATTTGCCAGATAGAAGGTTCATTACTTCTCACACATTGATACTCCTTTTCAAGGGGTAGAGTACTAGCCTTGAGAAAGCCCAAGGACAGTGCCCAGGCTTGAGTTCAAGGCCCAGTCCCCCCCCCAAAATGTACACATGACCGACCTTATTTATGTAACTGCAACCCCTTTGTACATCACCTTCACAATAAAATAAAAATATATTTAAAAATAATAAAAATAAATAAATAAAAATTAAAAAATAAAGGTGTTAATTTACTCAAAAAGCTTAAAAAATGCTAGAATTTATACATCTAATAACAGAGGCTCAAAATACATGAGACAAGAGCTGAACAGACTAAAAAGGAAAAACAATAGAGAAGCCCAAAAAGATAATTAAAACATATAACACTCTTCTTTCAAGAATTTATAGATTATTTGAACATGTATATAGAAGATTTACACACTATAGGTACCAGCTGAAACAAATTAACATTTAAAATGTAATTTCTTCACCAATAGCATGATATACATAATATTTAAGTGTTCATAAAGTATTGACCAAGATATACTAATGCTTAAACCTTTTAGACATCTGAGATCATATTAAATATGTCCTTAGATGGTAGAGGAATCAAACTTAAAAGTTTCGGGAATCTCTCAAATTTCTGCAAATGTTATCAACTATGTCTAAATAAACCATGATTTCCTATTGAGGAAATAAGTTTCTTTCCTTGTCTTTGTTCTCATTATCTTCTTCTGATTTCTAAAATTATATCTATCTTGTCTTCAAGCCTTGGTATTATGTTTTTTTGTTTGATCTACTTTAATGAAAAGATTTCCAAATGTATTTCTAATTTGATTAGAGTTTTTTCATCTCCAAGACTTCAGGTTTACATAATCTTTTAGGTTATAAGAAATTCATGCATATTAATCAAAGGAAACATTAATATGTTCAATTAAAAATTCCCAATAAACCAAGGAGAACTGACTCCTTTTGAGGGAGATGAGAAGGAAGCTGCTCCATGCCTCCTTCTGGTTTGTGGATGGCATTTTCCTAACCTGGCATATCATCTTCCATGTGTATGTATCTATGTCCAAATTTCTTCTTTTCCTAGGAACACAAGTCATATGGCATTTGAAACTATTTTGATGGCTTTTTTCTTCATTAAAAATTTATTTTTTATTTTTTTAAATTGTATTTTATTGCCAGGGTAATGTATAGAGGGGTTACAGTTACATTAGTCAGGTAGTGGGTACATTACTTCTTTTTTCATATAATTTTATTGTACTTAATAGAAGGGTTACATTATATTCATCAGATAGAAAGTACATTACTTCACAGATATTGATATCCTTTCTCATGTCCTGTTTCCCATTTACTCCCCACCTTCCCCCTCACAACTTGATTTTCCCCCTTCCCTCTCCTATTTCAAACAACCAATTAAGCATATATAAAATATATCAGATAACAAGGTGAAATATTGTAACAATATGAGATAACCAAGGGATGGCAAAAGAGATGAGAGATAACATAGTACATCAAGGACAACAATCACTCATTATATGGCTTTTGTTTCTATATCCTGGAGGTCCTTACATTTAGCGTCATACTATATGGCCTTATGTATTTAGATTTTGTTCTATTGTGAATCTCTGCTAGGAGAGCCCAAGGTTCCTACTGATTATGACAAATGAGGGAGACTATTGGGCCTATGTTCCTTTGAGTCTGGCTTACTTCACTTCATATGATTTTTTCTAAGTCTTTCCATTTCCTTACAAATGGGGGTATGCCATTCTTTCTGACAGCAGCATAGTATTCCATTGTATATAAATACCACATCTTTATCGGATATATTTGTATTTGGTTATTTGAAATTGGATAGGGAAGGGGGGAAAACAAGATGAGGGGTGGGGGTGAGGGGGAGGGAAATGGGGACCAAGACATGTGAAAGGGTATCAATGTATGGGAATTAATGCACCATCTATCTGGCAAATATCATGTAACCCTTCTATTAATTACAATAAAAATATATGAAAAAAAAAGAAATACTACATCTTGTTGATCCACTCATCAACTGAGGGGCATCTAGGTTGGTTCCATATCTTTGCTATGGTAAATAGTGCTGCAATGAACATTGTTGTGCTAGTGGATTTAGTATGTCCTTGTTTCTGGATGATTGGGTAAATGTGATGGCTTTTTTTTTTTTGATGAATGGGAATGCTCCTCTAAAGATCTTGTCTGTAAATAGAGTCACATCTTGAAATGCCAGGAGATAGGACGTCAATATATGAATTCATAGGGAATTGAGGATATGAAATCCAGATCGTAGCAGATGAATACTTTAAAGCAGAAACAGGGAAGGACTTCCAGATTAATTATTTGGATATCAACAAGGAAAGGATTTCAGACATATTATTTATACCTTCTTGTACATCACCCCATTTGTAAGGAGATGGAAAAACTTGGAAAAAATCATATTAAGTGAAGTAAGCCAGACCTAAAGGAACATAGGCTCAATGGTTTCCTTCATTTTAATATTAGTACACATCTAAGACTCTCCTAGCAGAGGATTACAACAGCTCAAAACCTAAGTACATAGGGTTATATAAGATGAGACTAAATGAAAGGTCTCTAGTATATGGAAACAAGAGCTTTATCTTGCGTGATTGTTGTTCTTTAGGTTCTATGTTATTTCTCTTTTCTTTTTTTGCCCTTTGGTTAATCTCTTATTGTTACTGTATCTGACTTTGTTACCTGATATATTGCATATACATTTATTTGTTTATTTGAAATAGGAAAGAGAAGGGGGTAAACAGGATGATTCGGAGAGGATGGGGGGAATGGGGACAAAAACATGAGGAGGGGTATCAACGTATGAGAAGTAATGCACCTACTACCTGACGAATGTAACTGTAACCCTTCTATACATTACCATGACAATAAAAATAAAATAAAATAAAATATCTGGCTTTCCGTATACCCCCCTGCCAAAAAAAAAGAGGGCAATAAATTCTCTTTACCATTCTTGGATTTCTTAAGAAGTCTAAAATGATCCCTAAAAATTGATGGAGGAAGTTGTCTGTGTCCCCAGATCTGAGATATGCATTACATATAAGATACAGTAATTATTCCTGACATTGAAGCCCAGCCCTTGATGTTTCAGTGACTACAAAACCAAATCAGCATAAAATGCTTTGTAAGGCATACCAAATGAGGCTTGTGCTCTGTTTTCAATTATTCATCATCCCCAGGGCAGAATCAGTAGATGCCAGAATGAGAACAACGGAAGCAGCAGTAAGGGTTAGGACTCAGTGGTGGATAACTGTGTACAAGACTCTACAAACAAGAAGAAGGTGACAGAATGAATATACAGCTCCAGCAATCACAGTAGCTGCCATAGAATTTTACCAGGCAGCAGCAGTCGGCAATCTGTGGGGTCACTGTGTTTATGAACTATGTCATACACAGAGGGACAGTTAGGAAAAACAGTGAGAAAAGAATAGGGAAGAATGAAGGAATATTTGGAATGTGCCTGAACAGCTAAGGAAAGGTAAAGATATAACATGATGAAAAGTTTGCGATTGACCAAATGGAAGAAAAAGGGTACAAACTTTCTTTTATACAGTGATGAGAAACAAAAATTTGCATTAATTATTCCCCAAACCAGATGAACTATTTAATTGAATTCCAAATCTAGGGAAAGAATGATGTTTATATCATAGCAAGGCTGTGAACATGAGGGTCAGTAACAATGCCTAATATTACCTTTCTTTTAGAGGGTAACAGTGATGAGTATTGTTAACTGTTATTTATCACTAAACAATAATTTATCACTAATAAATGAACCTGCTAAAGATAAGCCTGATCTGTTAATTTATTTACTGAAGAATTGTAAGTGCCATTTTTCCCCTGTAGCAATGAAATCTGGTGAATAATTTCTATCAAGTTGGGTACAGATATTTTAAATACAAATGTATTAAAATACATTTCAATAGTACATGACTACAGTAATTTAGACTTCAGAAAAGAAAAAATACTAATAAATACTCATTTTTGTCAGTTACAAAAATTTCTCAGAGGAAATATTTTCTTACTTACAGAATAAATTTTGGACTTTATTCTTTCTGAGTATTAGCAGTTAGCAGGTACAGTTACTCCACGTATTACCAGAGCTAATACTACATCTCTTAAAAGAAAATGAAACTCTGAAAATCTGAGAAAATGCTTCTCATCAATATTGTCCACCGGAGTGGCAATACCCTTTCTCCTCTCTCATGATTAAGTCAGATTGCATACTCTCAAGGG
The DNA here is from genome assembly GCF_031878675.1 of Megascapheus bottae. Taxonomy (NCBI): domain Eukaryota; kingdom Metazoa; phylum Chordata; class Mammalia; order Rodentia; family Geomyidae; genus Megascapheus; species Megascapheus bottae. Next base: position 33,277,626 of record NC_143517.1, on the reverse strand, counting down.
ATTAAGGCTACTCCAGCTGAAATGCATTGTTTGCTAATTCCTTCTTTATGTCATCATTCTCTTTCTCCTGTTCCTGAGCTGTAGTTTCTGATGATTCCAAAAATTTATGAATACACACATATCGTGTTTTAAAAGTTAGAAATAAAGAATTACTTTTAGTATTCCTAATTTGACTTTGACTTCATCATTTCTGTATCATAAATATTCATTGCTTCCATTCCCTTCTTCAGATTATCAGGAAAAAACAAACAAACAAACCCTTACTTCATCAATGCTTCCCTTGAGTGGAGGCATAGAGTTGGGATTATAAGTGATTGAGATAACCATATTTGTACTCAGAAGACATATGGATCTCTGGGATTTGATTTTCTAGGCCTATATATGTGTGGAAGGTGAGAAAGGACTTTCTCGGGATTCCAAAAATGACAGTAAAGGAAGCTGGTCCTTCAGTTGGAAGTAGAGCCTATCTATATATGAGTTTGTGTTGATATAGTTAGTTTACGTTGACAGCCATTAAAAATGTTTTGAGAGTTGACTTATAAATAGTATTATTATACTAAAAACAGACAAAAACTACACAAACAAGCAAAGCATGTAAAATTTTAATGTTCAAAAGTTGCCTTGATGTTTGGCAACAATGTACTCTCTAGCCTCATTAGGCATCCACAATTCAAAATCAGTCTCATGAAATCACAGTAAGAAACAGAGTGCTTTGAAAAATATCTTAATATTAGTGAAATTTCATTTGGTGTGTGTTCCTTTTGGAAGTCATAATTATTTTATGTATCAAGTCATACATTCTAACATTCCAAATGAGGCTGAGTGAGTTTAACCAAAGAATTATTTTTTTTAAATTACCTGTGCCTGTATTCATCAGAACATTATTCATCTCACTTAGGCACTCATGTATACATGTAGACTTTATGCTATGGGGGAACACAGAAAAGTCTTCCTTTCTTGTAGTCACAGGATTTATATTTCGACTGACAGTCAATAGGTGATTTATACACATTTGATTAGATTTAACTTTATCAACTTGGCACCAGTCTACTCAGTGGTTAATTACCAGGGATGGGTGGGGGGAAATAGCTCAACTATGGCCTTCCAGCAGCAGCTTATCCTTCAGCTGTGTTTTCTTCATCATTTGTTGAAAATGATCATTCAGGCTTCAGTATTCAGAAAACAAATAAGTATTGCTCATCAATGTGGCCTGGGTATCTATGTTTCCTTTCTCAAGGGGTTCACACCCTACTTGAATAGAAATGCAAATGTGAATTTGACAGGAAGCTAAAGGACATTCTGCTGCCTACCATTGAAGAGAATATTTCTCTTTTTTGTGCTAGGAAAAGGAATCAATAGGATAGTGATTATAATCTTCCTTAGGGAAGAGGAGTTTTCAACACATTGGTTGATTCTGCCTAAGCTAATTCTGAAGATAATTTTTCTTGACCGTTCAGAATCACTTTAGCAATGGTGCCAAATCTTAACATCTGCTTGAAGAAAGGATATGAAAACATTTTATGAAATTATGAAATATTGACACATTTTATCAAGACATTAGAATCTGGAATCGATATTCATGGTATAATTTCCTCAATAAAGATCAGAGTACTATGCTGGTTTTAGTTCTTAATTACATACAGTTGGTTTAATAGACATGATCCATTTTTTATTTTTTATTTTTTGTCAGTCCTGGGCCTTGAACTCAAGGCCTTGAGCTTTCTCAAGGCTAGTGTTCTACCACTTGAGCCACAGCACCACCTCTAGCTTTTTCTGTGTATGTGGTATAGAGGAATCAAACCCAGGGCTTCTTGCTAGACACTCTACCACTAGGTCTCACTTCAGGTCAGATATGAGCCTTTCTATAGCTAACTGACCAACATCAAACCTTATACTTTATGCTGTTTCAACATCTTGACAGTTGTATGCTTAAGATGCTGATAATTCTAAGAAGAAAACATTCTATTATGATGTATGTTACTGTAGAGATCAACACACTAAGACTTTCTGACCAAATGCAGCACTATTTGCATTCCTTCATTATTTCTTGAAAGTTAATTGACTCAGGCATTATTTCAATTCACAGGTTACATGTAAATTGTTATGTCTGCCATTTTTCTGTCACTGTCACAAAAATTCCTGGAAAAAAACCAAACTTGAAGGAAGGCAGATTTATTTTGGCTCATTGTTTCAGAGGTTTCAGTCCACGGTCAGCTGGCTCCATTGCTGTTGGCAGAAGACCGTAGCAGTGGAAATATTTGAAAGAAGATATTCATCATATAACTGCTAGGAAGTGAAGAGAGAAACAAGGAAAATGGTGGGACAGATACTTTATTTTGATTATTGTTGGAGTAATGTATAGAGAGGTTACAGTTACATTCATTAGGTAGTGGGTGCATTACTTCTCTCACATTGATACCCCTTCTCATGTTTAGGTCCTCATTTCTTTCTGCCCACCCCCTCCCAATCATCTTGTTCCTTGCCCCCACATCCCTAGCTTGGCTTGGGACAGATATTTTTGAAGGGATCAGTCAGTCCCAGTGATCTATTTCCTCTAACCTCTAATTTCCAGCCTCTCTCAAAAGTGCTATCCAATTGCGACTATATTCATAGATTATCCCATTCCTTCTATAAATCAAGATTTCACATAAGAGCCTTTGGGTGACATTTCTGATTTAAACTATTACAACTAATAAAATACATTACTATATTTGTTACCCCATATTTGTTAGATGATTTAAAGGACAGGCTCATATTTATTGATCCTGTCAGCATGCCTGAAACTAAGGAGTCTTTTTTTTTACTGTAAAGGTGATGTACATGGAGGTTACAGTTATACAAGTCAGGTACTGAGAACATTTCATTTTGAATAATGTTACCCCTCCATTTTCTTTTTTTTTCTCCCTCCCCTATTCCTTCCTCCCAGATGAATAGTTCATTTGATTATATAAAATGATGCTTATTGAAATGGACTCCAAGAAGGGGAAACAAGAGGCTTTTTTTTTGTACTTTTTATGCTTTTTTTTTTTTTGGCTAATCCTGGGGCTTGAATTCAGAGCGTGGGCACTGTCCTCAGGCTTTCTCAAGGCTAGCCCTCTGTCATTTGAGCCTCCGCACCACTTCCAACTCTTTCTGTGCATGTGGTACCAAGGAATTGAACTCAGGGCTTTTGGCATGCTAGCCAAAACCTTTACCAGTTTTTTCCCCCCTCTTTTTGCTGTTTTTAATTTCTGTACCTTTTGTCTTGTATGTATCTGATTTGGTGAGGGGAAGGGGATGCACAGAAATGGTGAGATAAAGGGTGAACTAATTTAGCAGTAATACTAGTTAGTATAGAATCATTTGCTTTACACCTTAAGACTATCTTAAAGGAGAATGCCTGATTATTCCTTAAAGAAAAATGTTAATTTATCTAGTACAGTGCCTTTTTGGACACCTTTTAAAAATGGACTATAAATATGGATAATTGGAGGAAACAGGAAGAAAAAGAATTCTGCTTTTAAAATAACACACTATAAAACAAAAGCCATATGATGAGTGATTGTTGTCCTTAATGTATGTACTATGTTATCTCTTTTGTTGTTCCTTGGTTATCTCATATGGTTACAGTATTTCTCCTGGTTATCTGATATATTGTATATATGTGTATTTGGTTATTTGAAGTAGGATAGGGAAGGGGGGAAAACAAGGTAGGGGCGGGGGTGCGAGGAGGGAAATAGGGACCAAAACATGAGAAAGGGTATCAATGTATGTGAAGTAATACACTGTCTATCTGGCGAATATAATGTAACCCTTCTATTAATTACAATAAAAATATATGAAAAAAAGAAAACAAAAAAATTAAATAACACACTATCAGTCATTCCTTTCCTGGTCTGAATATCTTTTTAGAATAAGGTGGAAAGTTTCCATAATATATACTGATGCCTTTTCTTGATGTATAATATCTATAAATATGCTACTTATCTCAAATATACCTCTCATATTATTAATACACACCTATCTCTATCATAACAATTGATATCTTTTTTCCATTCCTGTTATCTCTACAGGAATAATTAATAAATTTCCAGAACCTTTACTTTACTGTCTGAAAATGAATGAGTGATTTTCCATTTGCTGTTTTCTTGTGCTCTTGTATTTATAAAATACTGTCATGATTACTCGACAAATCTACAAAGTGAAGCACATCTGTTGGTGTTCCAACACAGCTGGAAGTTCCTCAGCTTCTGTGGCAAACTTTTTATATGAGAATAATTTTTAGTTGCCTATTCTGTCCGTATTTATGCAAATTACAGTGTTATTTATAAGTAAGTAAATAATCACTTTTAAGACATCATCTGCACTTCTGTCTCAAAAAATATTAGACACCTGCAAAGTCAGATTGCTTTGAATGGAAGGTCATGTGCACTTTGATCAGACCTAGCTTGAAATAAATTTCAATCACTTGGGTACTTATCGATCTCAATATTAATTTGGGATATTTATTTATTAATAGGTGGTCTTACATTTTTAGGTCTTCCAAATATAAACATCTAATAGAATGAGAACTAAACTTCTGTTCTGGGCTCTTCAATTTCCTTTACAAATATATGACTTTGGGACTGTAGGATTTGAACTTCCAGTTCCTATTTCTTCATCTGTGAGTAACAATACCAATTTCATAAGGAAATTCTGAGAATTAAATAAGCAATGTGCTTAACAATCTTATATGTGGTCTGATCTTAAGAAAACAGTGATTATTGGTTTTGTTCCCTATTTTACCTTTCTTTCCTAATTGTCACAGCATAATTGATTTTTCCCTACTCACAAAAAAAATACTAGGAATAGATTATAGGCTGAATCTAGGTGTAGAACCCAGAAGTCTAGGGAGCTCCTGAGGTATGCTCCAGTGTGAGAATTATTAAAACTTACATTGTCTATAGAAATAGTGAAAATCAAAAGGAAAAGACATAAACTGAGTAGGCAGTTATATAATTTCAGTATCTTGATACTTCAAAAGCAAGAAGATAGGGCCATGGATAACTTAGTTTTGAAGTGAGAATAATGAAAATGATAGAGTATTGCATTCCATAAACCTATCAGAACTTAAACAATATTAGACATGAATATTGATATTTTTGCTTACTAAACAACCTACAAATATAACTGTAATGGAAACTGGATTAAACAAGAGTTTTAAAATAAATTAAAAGGTATCTTCATTCTGTTGCTATCTTCTCTTTCTTTCTTTTTCTTTTTTTTTTTGTTGTGGTTCATGGGGCTTGAACTTGGCCTGGGTGTTGTCCCTGAGCTCTTCAGCACAAGGCTACTGCCCTACCCTTGAGCCAAGCCCCATTTCCTGTTTTCTAAAGGCTAATTGAAGATCGGATTCTCAGGTCTTTTTGTGCCCCGGTTTGCTTTGAACCTCGATCCTCAGATCTCAGCCTCCTGAATAGCTAGGATTACAAGCGTGAGCCACTGCACCCGGCTGTTATCCTTTTTATTAAGACTAGTTTTATTTAATCCCTCTTTTCTATTCACTCCTTGAAGCCAGGAGCCAATTATAGCGAAGTCATTACTGCTTGTTTCTCTAACGATTGATCATTCCCGGAGCAGTTTTTCTCCTAGATCTATCCATTTATAAATGTGTCTTTCTCGCGTCAATGCTGACCTCTTATGATTACAGGCAACATTTGGACTTGAAAGCAAAAGAGCTGGGCTTTCATCTCTTTTCTACTTCCAATTAGCCATAAAACTCTAGAGAAACGACTTCTTTCCAAAGCCCCTATTTTTTGGTGTCACAGAAGTTGTGGATTACTTGAGAAAATACTAGGATAAAAGTCAGGATTTGCTGAAGCTTTGTGTTGAGTTTTCAGCAATTTAATCAACATTGTGGAGGCAGCAGTTAGTTCCCTCTGTTACAAACCAGTGCATCTTACAGCTTCATGAAACAGCTTGAACAAGGATCTTGGATGTCATCTAGTCAACTCTTCTTTTTCTTTGCTCAGGAGGAAACTCAAAATGCTCCCATGTTATTCCTAAGCTAAAGAGTAGCTTCTTTCCTTCCCTGGAATCCCTAAGGGATTCTCAAGCTACCTCTTGACTAGCTAGATTGTAGTATTCTAATAAATATCAAATAAAAGATTGTGAAATTATTTAACATCTCATATAAGTATATACATGTAAATCACCCACAATATCCACAATATTAAAAGTAATTCAATTATCTATTATCAAATAGCTTGTAGATTACAGACACTACTTGTTTGCATTCTTTTCAGTTGTAAGTAGGAGATTCTGACTTTTGCATCCTTACAGCATATATTATTTCCCTGTGTTTCCTTGGGTATAGTGGGAGAGATGTTTGGAATGGGGATTTTGGTTAAGACTAGGGTTTTTGGTTAAGACTCCGGAAAACAAACAGCTCTAGTTTGTGACTCTTCAGCAAAGCTGACATCTTCAGAGATTTTTAAAAATTGTTTCTGGACATAGGACCTGTAGTTTTTCCAAGATTGTAAAGATAGAGAGGGGATAACTCTGTCTTTTATCTATGGATACTCTTTGGTTCAAGGGATTTGGTATTTTCAGTCAATTGACTTCTTTGACGCCTATTAGAAAGTCTAATGTTGGCAACAGGCATGACTGAGTCATTCTGGAAACTGAGTCAGGGTGATTCAGTCAATTACTGGAAACACATTTGATGAAATTCATGTCCAAATCTTCTCTTTTTGTCAGAGTGAAAAGGTTACTAGGTCATTCTTCACTTGTTAAATTAGTGCTGTGGGGTACTTTAAGTCCAAGCTTTTTCTTGTGTTCACCGGAAAACTGAAGTACAAAGAAGAGACTAGATCTCAGAGGCAGAAGATTTCATTTAGCTAGTTCATTTTCCTATCCACCAAATACACTACAATGGAAAAAATAAAGAATATAGATTTTTATTAATCATAGGAGAATAATCAATAAAATGGGCAGGTATGTTAATGAATAGATAACCCTCCAGAAATAGAAAACGCTGAGAGAATAACTTTAAGATAATCAAATATTATTTTGACAAGGGGTAGTCAAGGCTAAAACAAACTTCTAGATATGGAACTCTCTGGAGCAAGTGTATAGTGGGCAGATCCTATCTCAGTTATTTAGGCATTCATTTTTATCTATTATGACATCACTCTGTCATGGACTAAATCATTATATAACATAAATCCTAATTCTTGTTAAGCTTATCATTGGTGGACAGTTATTACTCTTCTTTCCCTATTTCCCTACATTACAAAGCCTGAATCTGTGTCACTAACCACAGGAAGAACCATTCATTTCTTTGGACTGCAGGGGAAGTGTTCTGCCTCTTTGAAAGTGCATTAGGTCATCCGAAATGTAATCAGAGCAAACAAATATGCCATTCCACCACAGATCCTCAAAGGTCTTAAGATAAATATGTGGAAAAATTGTATATAAATATGACACTGGAGTAGACTGTTATTAGTCACATGGCATTGAAATTCGTTAGACATTTTTCAAAAATTTTCAAATTTTTGCTTTTGTTTCATCATTTTTTTACACTTGCTAGTTCAAATTCCATGAGGTTATTTCAGAGCCCTAAGAGTTTTCAGTGTTAATTACTCCTTTGAAATATATGTACCAATAAAAAAAAGGAAAAGAAAAATATGTACCACTGTACAAAACATTTAAACGTTCAAAGTTCCAGGTAATGGAAGGTTTGTTTCAGGTAACTAGGGATTCTAAGGTTTCCAGGTTGGGAGGCTGTGGTTGAATGTTCGAACTAATTTCAGAGACATTCTGAATTCATTCTTCCCATCAACGTTTCATGGATTTTCTCCAGTGTATTATACTGTGAGATAGAATTGAACACACACATTTTATGTAAATATTTCCACATGACCCTGCTTTTTCTACAGGGCATGTTTAAAAGTAAAACAAAGTTGGAGAAATTAAAAAGAGGAAAAATACTGGGTGCTGGTGGCTGCCTGTAATCCTAGATACTCAGGAGGGTGAGATCCGAGGATCTTAGTTCAAAGCCAGCCTGGCCAGGAACGTCCATGAGACTCTTCAGTTAACCACCAGAAAACTAGAAGTGGTCGCTAGGCTTTGAGTGCAAAAACTCCGGGCAGTGAGTTCAAGCCCATGACCAATGAAAATAAAAAAAGAAATAATAAACAAACAAAAAATAAATAAATAGAAGGAAACCAAAAGAGGACCGGAGCATGGCCTAGTGGTAGAGTGTTTGCCTAGCATGCATGAATCCCTGGGTTAGATTCCTTGGTATCACATATATTGAAAAAGTGGGAAAATTGAAAATATATATATCACATATATTGAAAAGTGGCTCAATTGGTAAAGAACTAGTCTTGAGAAAGCCCAAGAACAGTGCCTATTGCCCTGACTTCAAGCCCCAGGACTGGCAAAAAAAAAATAAAGGTAGAAGAAAGAATTCCTATTTGTTGAAATATATTTAAAATAAGGATAATGACTATTAAATAAAATATAGCTATAAAAGTTTGACATATAAAAGACACTTGATCATGATTATATTCAGACTCAAAGAGTGAATGTTTATTCTTTGATTAATTTATTTCTTTCCCTTCCCCTCAGTATTTCCTTAAGAGATCTAGCTTTCTTCGTCCCATTCCTTTGCTTACAAACTTCACAATGGTACTTAAAATTTTGAACAGATTTATGAAGGACTCATAATGTCACTAAATCTACTACTGATTGATGTTTCCAGGTATATTCATGAAAAACAGTCTTTGAAAGAAAACAATCTATTCTGAACTCTTATTTGTAATATAATTCATAATTTAGAGTTAGTATAAATAAAGCACTTTTTAATTTATTCAAGACTAATCTATCTGTGGTATTATGCACACTTGAAGGACAATTTGTCAATAATTAATCTAAGAAAAGATTCCCAGTTGATGAATTCAAACTGAAAATCTCTCTCTAATTAGTTCACTGTAGAAATGGGTATTTCCTACTGTCATTGTATAATCCTGAATATGCATAAAAGGATACTGATGAAAATTACATGACTTGCTTAGATGGCTTAACAATACTGAATGGTGGTAATTGGGCTAAATTTTGTATGCCTGGATTCACTCAATGAAGTCTTTCTTTTGCATATAAAATAGGATTTCGTTTCTAAAGCCCATATATAATATTGCATAGCTCATACCTTCAGAATCTCATTGCAAACAGTAACTCACATTTGCAGGAGAACAAATCTTGCTTCTTAATAGTTACAGAATACTAACAGAAATACAGAATACAGAAATACTAACAAATGTTTGACTCATCAAATAGTACATCTAATATATGTGAAACTTATGGAGGATAATCAGTGGATTCAATGACTAGTTTTTTAATTTTCTTTGGACTCCAGGCAGCACTGTCTTCTATTTTTCCTCTTTTGTTTTAGAGTGGGCTGGAATATGATTTTTGAGAACTCATTTGTACTATTTACCTCTCATGTGATCTTCTTACCTCTCTTTGTTTCTATGACCATACATAGACTCTGGCCATATCATACTGTCTGTGATTCAGGTGAAAGATTTAGTCACACATGAGGAGTAAGGTCTAACTGGACCAGTTTTGTTGGATGTATTTGTATTTGTGTTTGAGCTGTATTATTGTCAGGGATGTTACAGGGTATGGACATTCCCTATTGCGACCATGCATTAGAAATTTGAGGAGGCATCCATAGGAGTGAACGGCTTAAAGTCATCTGGAATTTAATAGCCATTTTCCAGTTCTTAAAACTAGGAAGCATGCACCCAAAGCTCAATTATGTGCTGTGAAAAATCATTCCCACTAAGTCAAGACACCAGGCAGTCAAACAGCACAAGAAAGTACGTTACCTCAAGGCATATAGTCTCCATTCAAGGGTAGACACTGCTTTACTAACATTTCTTTCATAGCTTAAGTATGAACCCTAGTTCTCTGCCTTTGGTCCTCACTCTCCATTTTTTATCTGCTTCTCCTTGCTATTGAAAGTAACTTGATCACTGGTTATGCGGATTGCAGTTTGTACAAAGGGTACATGTCTTAGTGATGCTGAGTACCGAGGTGGCAACATACATGGGCTGGGGTCTACAACATGCTAAGCCTATTTGCAGACATGGATGGTTTGACAAACTATGTCTAGCATGTTGTAGCAGTATAAGATTCTTTTCCTTCCTTTTGATTAACAGTATCTTGGAGAGATTGAACATGTATAGTTTGACACACTAATGAAAACTATAAATGAAACATAAACTAGACTTAGAGCACAATGTGATGGTGGTTAGGAGACGTCTTTCTGAGAAAGTGACATTTTAACATAAATGTGAATAAAACAAGTAAAAAATCATATGTATATCAAAAGATAGGGAATTCTAGGCAGAGGGAATAGTAAGAACGGAGTCCTCAAGCAATAAATTTGCTTTAGTGGAATGGAATGAGGTTTGGTAGCCAGGAATTAGGTCGTGTAAGGTGAAAGGAGTCATAAGCATATGATCCTACTTACATTTTAGCTCTTTTAATTAATGATACTATCATCCAATTATTGAGATATAGTTACTTTACAGCGGCTATTATTTAGGTTCACATATTACTCTACTCAATTCTCATAGCAACACTATTAGAAAGATAGTATCTGGCTGTCTTATAGATAGGGAAATAAATTAGAATAAGTTTAACAATTTCCTCTGTTAATGACTGATTGAGCTGGGATTTAAGCTTGAGAATGGCTTTGAAGCCTAATTTTATTTTATGTTCTTGCCAGTCTTAGGGCTTGAATTCTGGGCCTGAGTTCTGTCCCTGAACATCTTTTATTCAAGGCTAGCATTCTACCACTTGAGCACAGCACCTCTTCCAGTTTTCTGGTGGCTAACTGAAGATAAGAGCTTTATGCACTTTCCTATCCAGTCTGTCTTTGAGCTATGATCCTCAGATCTCAGCTCCTAGGTAGCCAGGATTACAGGCATGAGCCATTGACATTTGCTTGGAAGCCCAATCTTGCTTCATTACAGTGCTCCTTTATTATAGGATTGCTCCAAGAACTGAGTTACCAAACTCAAGGAAACATCTAGAAGGGACAAATGGCCTGAGTATTAGTATTTAATATTTTAATTTAGTATTTCATCCTTAAAATATATGTGTTAAAATGTTAGTTTGGGGAGAAGATACCTCATGTTGGGAGTCTCCATAACAGCTGCTGAATCTAGATTCTAACAGAGCCAATACATTGAGAACAGAAGTTCCATCTGGTAAAATTCTCCCTAGCTATCATTTACTGCTCTTTTACATAGAAGGTATTCAACATGTTCTTAGGATGCTTTTATCCCCATTTTTATCAAAGTCACATATACACATAAATGCTCTAAGGCTCAGCTTGAAGAAGCCGTCTGCTGCCTCATCTTCCCACCATCCTGTGTGAACTTCATCCTCCATTTCCAAACACAAGCCTTTCCATCTCTTCCTGAATTCACTTTCCTGTGACGTGTACTTCCATGTTTCCAAATATGTTTGCATGGCTATTTCTCTAATTTTTTTTTGGCGTTTCTCTGGTGTCTGTTTCTATCCTTGATTATACAAAGGAATGTTAACAGAGTATCAGTGAGCTTTAAACTGTGTATCACTTGCAATGTTCCAGTTTATAAGTGGAGCTATTAAAACGACTGAAATCTGGATATTATTTAGAAGCCATCCCAGGCAGAATAGTCTGTGAGAAGGATTGCACAATAGGGCTGAAGGCATGGCAAGAGAGAGAGAGAGAAAGAGAGAGGGGGAGGGGGAGAGAGGGAGAAAGGGAGAGAGAGAGAGAGGGAAAGAGAGAGAGGGAGAGAGGGAGAGAGGAAGAGGGAGAGAGGGAGAGAGGGAGAGAGGGAGAGAAGTTTTGTCAAGATATAAGCTGTCTGGATTCTGATCAACTGGCCACCTCAGTAGCATATGCAGTAATTGACATTAGTGGAGTATGACCATCGTCAGATATTTTGAAACAATAGATTGTAAAACAATGCTTGCCAATTCATGTAGGTACTATTGGTTTCTCTTTTGCACAAGACCAACTACTATTTAAAAGTCCATAGTTGTGAGTCGAGCGCCAGCTGAGCAAGTAAGGTAAGTCAGTATGAGATCAAATGCTGGAAGAACCAAAAAACAGAAACAGCCATGTCTCATATGTGGACTTAACAGTCCTGCTCAAAGCTCTCCCATGGCCTTCTCATTTATTCAAACATAAAAGAATAGTCTCTCATGGATAGACTTTAAGGTCCTCAATAGAACTCAATCTGCTCCACAGCCCATCTCTCTAATTTCACATTGTTTTTATGTCACTTTCCAATCTTCTTTAGCCATCTTGGTCTGAATAAGACTTCTCCCCAATACCAATTGTATCTTCTGCTCAAGACCCAGGTATTAATTTCCTTTCTTGGAAGTGTATTTCTTTAGCATCCCTAAGGCTAATCTTGCACACCTATCTCAGAAAATACACTCTTTTACAAAATATACCTCTTCCTCACAGTCTGATTTTCTCCCACTACTTACTTTGTTTTCTTCTGATGCATTTTATTTCTCTCTCTCTCTCTCTCTCTCTCTCTGTATATATATATATATACACACACACACACATATACACACATATACACACAGTCAGTTGTAAGTCCTGAACTCAGGTTGTGGCACTATCCCTGAGCTCTTTAGCTCAAAAATGGCAAACTACACCTAGAGCCACAGGGCCTCTTCTAGTTTTCTGGTTGCTCATTGGAGATAAGAGTCTCATGGACTTTCCTATCTGGGCTGGCCTTGAACCACCATCCTCAGAACTCAGCTTTCTGTAGCTAGGATTAAACATGTGAGCCCTAAGCACCTGGCTTCTGATGTATCTTACATATTTCGTTGGTAAATTCTTTGTGCTTGTTCACTGTGTGTGCCCTCCCATTCCAGTAAGCTCTGTGGTGGTAATGTGTCTCTTTTATCCTCTGCTTTATTCCTAGTGCCCAAAACAATGTCTGGTACATAATAGATGTTAATTACTTGCTTGTTGAGTGAATAAAATGCTCAAATTTGGGCCATATAGTAAACTATCATTTCTTTAGAAAATTTATGTAACCATTTTCATTGGTTTTAGCATTGCTTGTGCTTGTCAAATTGTTTAATTTTCTCCATAGTTAATTAGTTTAGCATAAGTTATGGTATGTTGATGCAACGAAAACTATCCTCCAGTCCAGGAAGCATATACCAACAGAAATGTATTTCTTTCTCTGTTCTTCACTATTTTGGAAAGCAAGCTGTCTCCTCTAGGTTCCTTTTTCTGAGGACCCAGGATGAGGAAAGAACCTATAAGACTCTCCTGATGGCTAACGAGACTTCACTACAGAAATGTCAGCACTGGTGGGTGTGGGGGGGAGGGAAATGGGTACCAAGACATGTGAAAGGGTATTAATGTATGTGAATTAATGCACCTTCTATCTGGCAAATATCATGTAACCCTTTTACTAATTACAATTAAAAAAAAAAAAGAAATGTCAGCACTGATTTTGCTCTCATTACATTCGACACACATCCCTGATACCAGTGACTCAGAAAAATACACTTGATTATAAAGAAAAGATAGAGTGACAACAAATATTTTTGAACAAGTAATGATGCTGTCTGCATATCTACTATCATCACTTCTTTTCCCAAAGCTCTTGCAAAATAACATCATTCGTTTTTCTCAAGAAACTATAAATTGACTGGAAGAAATGAGCAAGTGCAATCGGGAGAATATAAATTAAAATAATGATTTATGAATATCATATCCTATTGAAATCCTTAACTCAGAGATCACATGCAATAATATGCTCTAAACATAATGTCTAACAAGTTTCTCTCAAAACACATCAAAATATTTTCCAAGTTCATACATATGTTTCCAGGTTTACTCTTTTTTTTTTTTTTGCCAGTCCTGAGGCCGTAACTCAGGGCCTGGGCATTGTCTTTGAGTTTCTCAAGACTAGCGCCCTACCACTTGAGCTACAGCACCACGTGTAAGTGTGTGTGTGTGTTTTAAATGAGTCGTGGGGCTTGAACTCTGAGCAATGTCCTTGAACTTTTCAGCTTAAGGCTACCGCCCTACCCCTTGAGCCACAGCGCCACTTCCGGTTTTCTAGTGATTAATTCGAGATAGGTGTCTCACAGTCTTTAGTGCCTTTGAATCTTGATCCTCAGATCTCAGGCTCCTGAGCAGGTAGGATTACAGGCGTGAGCCGGGCTTGGGTGACTTTTTGAAGGCACTACTCCATTTACTTCTAGTAACTGAGGTTGAACACTTGAGGGTACTCAGCTATTGGTGTTTAGAATACTTTCTTCTGGTTTTCGTTTTTCCCCCTTTATCATTAGGTTGGCCCAGAAATGTAGACTATTCTACATTGTTTAGATATTTACAGATATCCAAGAAGGAAGCGATTTTACACAATAAATTGTAAGTTTTTGCAGCTTGGAAAGTTGGGGGGGAATGAAAGTAAGCAAAAGGTCTTCAGAAAACATCAACTATTGTTCTTGGCTGCATGAGCACCCCAGTGAATGGTTTTCAAGAGCAATCCAAAGCTGGGACAGTCAGTGCCTTGAGGCATCAGCTCAGGGCTGCTCACACGGTTTTTCCCTTCTCTTCCACTTACCAAATGAAGTCCTGAGGAAGCAGGCTCAGGAAATATAACTTCCATATGTTATGCCCCATAGTGCAGGAATGAACTTAGAAAGATGAACAAGCTGCTTTATGCAAAAATTGTTGCCTTAATTCAGGTCTTTATTTATTTTGATTTTCCTTAATTTTTATGTTATTGTTATTGTAGAGGTGATGTGGAGTTGATTATCTTACATAGGAAATAATATTCGTCAAATACTGAGATTTTTGTTAGTGTTTTTTTTTTCCTACACATACTCTCTTCTTTTCCTCACTTCTATTATGTTCCACTTGCTAAGGTATTTCTATTAAGTCTCTTAAATTTTCACTCTATTAAATTTTTAAATATGCTGGTTATATATTTAATTTCTGTGCTATATTTAATTTATATATATTATAACAGAGATTTTTATATGATACATATATAACAATCTATTTATATTTAAATATAAGTGTATTAGTATGTTAGATTATAGGAATGTCTAGAATACCTGGTAGCTATTTCAGAAATACTTGAGAGGAAGGCTCTGAGTACATGTTATCTATGCAGGGGACATTGGAAAGCTTCTCACAGGGTTGGTAATGCATTGTTCTGTGTTGACTTTTCACCCTGCATTGTATAGCCTTCTAGTCACTTTTTTGCCTGGTGAATGGGGGTACATCTGAGGCAAAACCTAGCTACAACTTAGTTCAAATTCAGAATCAGAATAACTAAAAATTCCATTTTTCCCTCTTTTCATCTGGACATATAGCCTTCTACACTACTTACTGTCTCTAACTTTATGATCTCTCTAGTGCAACTTCTATTGAGATGAAACCACATCCATTCCAGTAGCATTTTATAGGAGTCTGGTTTCACACTCTTGAGTAGGTTATTGGGTTCTAACTTCTTAATAGAGTCTTTGGCTTTACTGTTATCCCCAAGTCTTGAAAAAACCATCTAAATCTAGGTGTCCAGTTTTCTATCTCAAAAAATCATTACATTTTTGTCATTTCCTCCATTGCTGTATTGTTATCTTAAGGACCATTGTTTAACCTTGCACTTTACCCATCTACCCTTAATAAATGTTTGTTAAAAGCCAATCTGCCACAAAATTAGGACCTAAATTACATTTTCCACTATTTAGCTGTTTACACAGTAATCACTAAAGAAAGAAAGAATAAAAAAGACTGTGCTGGGAGGTTTGTTTTGTACTTTAAAATTCATTTACCTCATTCATTGAACTCATGTATCATACTGTTTTAATTTTCTAAAACTTAAGTGGTTTCTAGTTGTAAAAATTAATACAAACTTTTTTTCAAATATCATTTTTTTAATCCTATCATCCTCAACAGTAAATGTCATTAACGTGATTTTTGTGACTAGCAGATCAAATCAAGCTCCACAAGACTAAATTTATCTTCCAACTTTCACACATGGGAAGGATGGGTTCTGTCTTTGAATCTGTATCTGTCTGTCTTCGAAGTCCAAAATTTTCCCTTTGTCTCTGACCACTCGAGAAGTTATGACTCTTCATCATATTCTGATTATATCTTAGTGTAGTTATTAAAATATTAAAACCTATGCCATTTTATCAGCCATAAACATAAAATTTATCTTTAGAATTTGATGAAAATTGAGTGTGTAGCACTATGCAAAAGAAATACAATTCATATGTATGTAAATTAAATAAGATAATGTAGCTGAATTGAATATTAAATAGATTCTTCAAAATTATATTCGTCTCTCTATTCCTGGAGGATTACAGGTCAGGGACCTTGTACTCTGTCAAGAAACTCATCTAAAACTGTGCTGAAAGTAAAAAGCTTTGATTCTGCTTGCAAGGCTTGGAGTGTGAGCTGAAAGATTTCAGAACATAATACTGTTATGTTTTCTGTGATGGTAACTTTTACACATAATACAGATAATCCCCTGATATTGCTTGCTGAGAATTGTATTTCAAAAACTCCTTGTCCATTCATTAATGTGTGCTGTTGAGGAAGAAGCACATAATCCCAACATGTACGTGAGATGTGCTACTCTTTCCTAGACTATCACCCTCATGGAAAAGGGAATTAGAAGTGCCAATGTTATATTTCATGTGCCTGACCTATTTTTGTTTGGAAGGATACTTATGCTATCAGTGTCTATCATTAAAAATGTAGTGAAGAAAATGAGACACACTCTCATTGCCATGTTTTTAAGTGAGTAGCATAAATATTATCATGGAAAACAAGCTATTTCTGTCTTATGTAAGCTTACCATGGGAACTGAAATGGTCAGTGTTTTGTAGTGGTTCTCAGACCAGTGATATCAAAATCACTAGGGAATTTGTTTGAAATGAAAATGTATACCATTGGCCCCAAGACTTACAGGATTAGAATTGTGGGAGTGACAGCCTGATTTGACAAGCCCTCTAGCTTGAGCATTCTGTTGCCTGATAAGAGTTTCAGATATGCTCTGTGGTAAAAATGGCAAACACAAAAATAACGGATAGCTACCATGGACTACCAAGACCACAGTGGGTTTAAGGTAACAGCCTGAACGGAAGCGACTGAAGGATACAGTTAACACAGATTTCTCAGCAAGTCAAGGAGGTGTCAGAAAAGAGAACAGAGGCCAGGAGTGTGGCCTAGTGGTAGATTGCTTGTCTAGCATGCACCAAAACCAGAGTTTGATTCCTTAAACCACATTCATGGAAAAAGCCAGAAGTGGTGCTGTGACTCAAGTGGTAGAGTGCGGCGCCCGGCACCCCTGACCAGCAGGGAAGAACGGACACCACACGAGGATCCTTCTCGATCACGCTTTATTAATGAAGAGCAACTCGTTTGAAGGGAAAGATTGAAGCGGAGGGGCGCGGGGCAGGGAAGTGCAGCTGCTTATATACAATCAAAGAACGCGGGACTTTTTCCATTGGCTGCTGTGCTGCTAAGGTCTTTTTAAAACTCGGGATTGGTCAGGCCTCTGACGTCATACGCGCAGACGTCATACGCGCAGACGCAGCGGAGCGAGCAAAGGCTCTGCACTCACACACCCACTAAGGGGAACTAAGAAATTTGTATACAATGAGCGAGGCAGGGGACAGGCGCCGTCTTGGCTGCTCCGGCTCCCCACATCTCCCCCTTTCTGTTTTAACGCAGCAGGCCAACATACCTGTTGTGAAGAGAGTAGAGGTGCTGTCCTCCAAAGTAAAACTTGAGGTCCTACTCTAGAGGAGTGACCCAGGCGGCCAACCCTGGATCCCTCCCCTTCAGGTCCTCTTTTCCCTTTGTGGAGATGGGCTAGGGGCGCAGACCCATATGCTGACGCACATGCTCTCCCTGACCTGTTAGGATCAGGAGTGGTACTTTGTCCATCATTTCACAACTCTTGACTGCCTATACTCCTATTCCTCGTGCAATAGACTAAGGTCTTGAGGGTGCAAAGGCAGTACAGGGCAGTTTTAGTTGGCCTTTAAAGCTGCAAGCCAAATTTTGGGGGAGTGTCCCTGCTCCAAGGCAGTGAGTGCATGAACAAGCATTGCTCTCTCTCTCTTATTGCGAGACCTCATTCAGCAGAGCAACCAAAGGCTAAAGACACAAAACCCAAAACAAACTGCAACAAACATTCACAGGAACTGGAACAAATGTAGGCAACGGCTCCAGCATTGACTCAATTTACACTCTATGGCAGAACAATTTAAAATAATCAGAGCGACCCAATTTTTGAGAAACCAGCCTAACACAGAAGGACAGATTTTTTTTTTGACAGGGTAAGGCATAGGGAACCTTGCAGTCCTAGGGAAGTTGCAAGGAAGAATTGGTGGCACAAAGGGGAAAATGGAAGAAGCATTAGTCACAGGCATTGGTAATGGAAAGGTCTTCATCACTGCCCACATCGTCCTTTCTTTGTTGCTTTTTCCCTTCTGTCTCTTCATCCAAAGTCGTGGCAGCAGAAGAATTATTAACAGGATTATTCCCAGGATTTTGTTTCGCATCATCCTCTTTAGGCGTTTGATTTTCCTCCAATATCCTTACGAGGCGCTGCGGCACCCAATGGGGGGATTCCTGTCCCTGTGGAAAAACACAAACAGCTCCCCTGGATCTCTGAATTACAGGATCCGGTCCATACCATTTGTTATCGATAACATTTTTCCACATTACTTTTTGTGTGGGTGGTATTGCCATTTTTCCAGCATGCCGATCAGCAGCTGATTGTCCATTGTCATCCACTGTTACATAATTTAAGGTAAACAGTGCAATGGCCAGCCTTTCTCTGGGGGAGGCATCTCGGCCTATTCCCTCCTTTTGTTTAAATAAAAGTTGTTTAAGTGTTCTATTGGCGCGTTCCACAATTCCCTGACCCTGGGGATTGTAAGGAAGGCCAGTAGAATGAACTACCTGCATTTGAGTGCAAAAAGAGCGAAATCCGGCAGAGGCATAAGCAGGGCCATTATCTGTTTTCAATTTTAATGGTTTTCCCCATGCTGCCCATGCTTCCAAGCAATGAACTTTAACATTGGACACCCTTTCCCCAGTAAGGGCCGTGGCATGCATTATGCCAGAGAAAGTATCCACAGAAACATGAACATATTTTGTCCTGCCAAACTCAGGCACATGAGTAACATCCATTTGCCATAAGGCATTAGAGCAAAGGCCTCTAGGATTAACTCCAATTATGAAAGAGGGATGATATACTACACAGGATTGACAAGCTTTAACAATTTCTCTAGCCTGTTGGCGTGAAATGGAAAACTTATAACGAAGGGTTTTTGCAGAAACATGATAAAGTTGATGAAAATCTCGTGCTAATTGAACAGAATTATGGGAAAGGCCCACCAGGGCTCTGGCAGTCAAATCCACTAAGGCATTGGCCTCTGACATGGGACCAGGCAAGCCAGTATGTGCCCGAATATGACCAATGAAAAAAGGATTTTTCCTTTGTAAAATTAAACTCTGAAGTTGGGATAATATATTTGAAACTGTACTGCTACCTTTTATGGAGGCTGCGACTTCCAGGGATGCCACTGCATTAACTACATATTGTGAATCAGAATATAGGTTAAAAGGCTCAGAAAATTTCCTGAATACTTCTAAGACTGTTAGACATTCAACTACTTGTGGAGTTTCTGGTCGAAAATTTAAAGTTACTGGCTCTTTTCCTTGAACTACATAGGCACCTCGGCCTGTTTTTGACCCATCTGTAAATATAATTAGGGCATTACTCAGAGGCAGTTTTTTCGTAACTTTGGGGAAATACACCCAATCTTCACGCACAAAATTCAGCAGTGGATGTTTGGGATAATGATTGTCAATTATATTTGGAAAGGAGCACACCAAAACTGCCCACCAGTCAACAGAGGCAGCCAATATTTGTACTTGTTGCCGGGTATAAGGAATAATTAATTTGTCAGGAAATCTTGCAAAGTGAGTCAAACACGCCTTGCAACCTGTAAGAGCTAGCAAAGCAACTAATTCTGGAAAATACTGAATAGTTTTTAAGCCATAAGAATTTCCATGCAACCATAACAATGGGCCTTCTTGCCATAATACTCCTGTAGGATAATTTTTTGTTTTAAATATGCACAATAAGATTGGCGCTGATGGATTTACACGCAAGAGTTGTGCATTTTCTATGGCCTGTTCAAGACGCTGAATGGAACTCTTAGCCTGAACAGTCAATTTTCTAGGTGAAGTAACATCTGGGTCTCCCTCCAATAAGGAAAAGAGGGGCAACAATTCAGAGCGAGGGACATTAAGAAAATTTCGGACCCAATTTACGTCCCCCATTAATTTTTGAAAATCATGAAGGGTATGCAAATGCTTCGTTTTTAATACCACCTTTTGAGGTGTAACAACTGTGGGAGAAATTATGGAACCTAAAAACTGAACCTTTTCTGAAAATTGCACCTTTTCTGGTGCCAAGTTTAAGCCTGCCTTTGCAAGAAGTTTAGACAATTTACTAAATACTTGAAAAAGGATATTCTGCTCTGGGGCAGCTATTAAAATATCATCCATATAATGAAGAATTCTAACAATGGGAAATTGCTGTCTCACAGGGAAAAGAACTATGTCCAGGGAACACTACAAGGCCTTTCATAGTATTGGAAGCACGTCCCAACACTATTCCCACCATATTTTCAGGGAGGGGGCCCATTAGGTCAGTAGTTATGAGTTGAGCCCCCATGTCCTCCGTTATGACCACTCCTGCGGTGGCACGGATGTCCAGCCCTGCAGATCCTGCGGTTGCTCTGCGGGGAACAAATGGCTGTTGGAGATGAGGTGAAAGCCTCTGATAAGTTTCCTGGCACCGAATCCCCTGATTTTGCGGGCCCTGGGGCAGCGGGCCCCTCCACCCGTTTTTTGGCTCCAAGGCCTGAGGTTGTGGGATAAGCTGTCCATTCACATCTTTAACTGATCTGCACTCATTTGCCCAATGTTTTCCTTTTTTGCATCGTGGACAAAGTCCCGGTTCGCGAGGGGGCCTCTGCTTTGAATATTTTAAATTGGGACATTGCTTCTTAAAATGTCCTGGCTTTTGACAGTTGAAGCATAGTCCTGAATTAATTCTAGTGGTCTCAGCTACTGCAGCAACAATTTTATCCAAGCTCACAGGGGCTCCCACCTCCCGGCAGGCCCTAATCCAATCTTGTAAGGACTTATCTCTTATAGGAATAATAGCCTTTTGGCATTCAGGGAGGCTTTGTTCAAAAATAATTTGTTGGATAAAAAGCATGTGATCCTCTAGGTCCCCAAATAATTTATCTGCGGTCTCTAGGACTCGCCCAACAAAGTCTGTAAAAGGCTCGGTAGGTTTTTGAACAACTTTAGTAAGGTTACCACGGCGCTCCCCCCGACTGGCAAGGGACTTCCAAGCCCTGTAAAAAATATTATTAATTTGTTGATAGACTTCGTTAGGATACCCAGTCTGGTCCGCTGCATAAGGGCCTTTTCCTAATAACATTTCAGCTGACCAGTGAGGACAGCCCGCCAGTACATTCTCCCTATGTCTGGCAGCGGCCAAATCTGCTGCGGAAGCACAATAATCAAGGTACTGGCCATGCGTCAGGCAAGAACGTCCAACCTCATACCAGTCTGTTGGAGTCATGCTGGTGGTCTGCAATCGACGAACCAGTGCAATGGTGTAATTTGCAGAATGACCATAATTTTGTACAGCGGCCATGAGATCCTTTAAAGCTTTATAAGAAACTGGCTCAAAAACTCTCTGTCCCGTAATGGGATTTTCAAAAACAGGAAAAGCAGAGGCCAACCGAGACCAGGTGCGGGCTTTGATAAAGGAACTTCCCTTCTTTGGGATGTAGCGGGGTGGGGCAGAGGGGGCAGGTCGAGCCTGGCCATTGTCTGCACCAAATCCTCCCCTGGGGCTGTATCTGTCAGCCTCATACCTGGCAGCCTGTTCCTGTAACTCCTCCTCCTCCACTGAACTTTGTTCCTCCGGGGGCCCTTCCCCCTCATTATCTGTGCTTTGATCTGACTCTCCTGCATCCTGATAGAGGGAGCTCCTTGGTCCCTCCTGTTTTTTCTTTTCTCTTCTCTCCTCCTCCTGCACTGTACTTTGTGAGGGCTGCAGTCCCTCAATTCCATTCTTTTGTTTTCTCTTACATTTTACCCCACTCTTGGTGGTCCCTCCTTCCTTGTACAATGACTCCGAGAGACTATCCTGGTGCTTAATTAATACCTTCCTCCCTTCTTTAATAATCTCAGTATTTCTGCCCTCCTCCAAACAAGCACGCACCATTCTCCATATGGGCAACGTGGCGCGGGAGACCCCTCCCTTTTCTAGAGCTCTATCCAGGTCCTGGCCTAATATATCCCAACAGGCCAGTGAGAGATCTCCAGACTCCGCAAACCATGGGGCGTGTATCTCAATATCTGTTAACACTCTATGTATTGTGCCGCGGGAAATTCTCAGCCCACGCTGTTTAAGAAGGGCCTGTAAGGGGGCACAGAAGTCCCTTATACGGCACACACTTCCTAAAGAGTTACCCATACTGATGTTTAAAGACCGAGTTAACACAAACCACAGAGGAAGAACGATAACAAGCACCCAGACAGGAACTTCTCAGAACAACATACCTAGAAGGAGTCCTCTTCACGTGTCAAGTTCTGGATCCTCTTCGGCCCCTCCGCAGGTCCCGGGTCTCGGCACCAGTTGCGGCGCCCGGCACCCCTGACCAGCAGGGAAGAACGGACACCACACGAGGATCCTTCTCGATCACGCTTTATTAATGAAGAGCAACTCGTTTGAAGGGAAGGCTTGAAGCAGAGGGGCGCGGGGCAGGGAAGTGCAGCTGCTTATATACAATCAAAGAACGCGGGACTTTTTCCATTGGCTGCTGTGCTGCTAAGGTCTTTTTAAAACTCGGGATTGGTCAGGCCTCTGACGTCATACGCGCAGACGTCATACGCGCAGACGCAGCGGAGCGAGCAAAGGCTCTGCACTCACACACCCACTAAGGGGAACTAAGAAATTTGTATACAATGAGCGAGGCAGGGGACAGGCGCCGTCTTGGCTGCTCCGGCTCCCCACAGTAGAGTGCTAACCTTGAGGAAAGCTCAAGAACAGTGCCCAGGCCCTGAGTTCAAGCCCCAGAACTGGCCAAAAAAAAATAATAATAAAGAGGACAGATCTCCAGTCTCTTGCTTGGGATGAAGGGTGATCTAGTACCTCCACATCCATCTTATACTAATTGTCATGTGGCCAGAAAGACTTGGTAAGATTTAGTCTATAACTCACAAAGAGTTGTACATCTGAGATTTTTAAAAATCAAAGGAAACCACAAAGCGCCAATTATGCTAATTGTAGTTCTCTCAGTCTTTTCAGTTATTTCCTTCCAGTAATCCCTCTGATGTTTCTTATGGGAATAAAATTAACCCTGAGAGTTTCCAAAAACTGACAGAATTCTCAAGATGAAAATGACAAAAGAAGGGAGAGGAAGAAAGAGAAGAGAAAGGAGGTAGAAGTGGTAAATAGGACTAGAGAGAGAGGGGGAAATTAGAGTAGAATATTTAGCTCATGATGGTAAATAATTGAGAAAAACCATTATATTTTGCATTGGCTACAGTGTGACTGACCCTCTCTAATTTTCATCATTCTGGCTAATTTGAGTTGTCTAATTTATCCATTCATCCAATTTTCTGCTCAGATCCCCATATCTAGGACATGTACTTTTAATATCTTTCATTTATGAACCAACAAGTCATAACTACATTACCCTAGATAATATTCCTCCCTTTAAACTCTCTCCCCCTTTATTTTTAATTTTCTTATAATTCTCCTTTATAATAGTTATCAAATTATATATCTTCTATTTCATTATAATACACAAAGACATAACTTTTATCTTAGGTACTTTTATGTAGCTCTATTCACCTGGCATACTAAGTAAGTTTCACATTCTTAGAAAATAATGGAATATCATGAGGTAAGAATTGCTATTACTGACCCCAAACTATGCACTTAAATCTGTTTTTGTTCAGTTTTGTTCATGTCTACTTTCCAGTCTCAGTGAAATAAGCTCAATTCTAAGTCTCTTCACAGCTCAATACATATCGCTCCATGATATATTCCTTTTCTCTTTTACACTTTCACCTGCATTCTTTTCATTGGATTATTCAGTAGCTACAATTCTTGTCTCTTCTACTTGATAAACAAAGGAAGGGATGAGTCAGAAGGAAGAAAAGGGGAAGGGGTAGGGAAAACAATTTTTAGCCATGAGTTCAAAATACAATATTCATTACTTCCAGTTTTTTTTTTCTTTTGGTGGGTCATGGGGCTTGAACTCATCCTGGGTGCTGTACCTGAGCTCTTCAGCTTAAGGTTACCACCTTATGCTTTAGCCAAGCCCCACTTCCTGTTTTCTAGAGGTTAATTGGAGATAAGAGTCTCAGGTCCTTTTGTGCCTGGGCTGGCTTTGAACCTTGATCCTCAAATCTCAGCCTCTTGAGTAGCTAGGATTACCAGCTTGAGCCACTGTGTCCAGCCCAGGGTTTTTTGTTTGTTTGTTTGTTTGTTGTTGTTTTTCCCTGTATGTTCTTCCTTGCTGATTTCACCTGATTATTATTTACTCCTCAAGACTGAGATACAAACATTTTTTTCAGCTGAGTGGTCCCCTCTTCTGTCTTTGGTGTACTATTTATCTATCTATCCATCTATCTATCTATCTATCTATCTATCTATCTATCTATCTATCTATCTATCTATCTTTCTGCTTCAGACTTTCTTCTGTTTCTCCTGTCTCATTTTATTAGAACCTCCAGCCTGTGTCTTTATATAACTAAATAGACAAATGGAATTTGTTTGCTGAAAAGCCAAAATTAGCCTCATACTACTCAACTAAGAACACAGTATTGCACTGAATTTTACTCAAATAAAACCAACTTACCTAAATATCACTAGTCTTCATTTCTGGAGCCACTCCCGAATGTCTGGAACTTTTTTTTTTCAGTCTGTCATGGGACTTGAACTCTGGGTCTGAGTGTTGTCTCTAAGCTCTTCAGCTCAAGGCTTCAACCCTACCCCTTGAGCCAAAGCACCATTTCCTGTTTTCTAGTGGTTAACTGGAAATATATCATGGACTTTAGGAGGTGAGAGTCTTACAAATTTTAGTGCCTGAGCTGGCTTTGAACCATGATTCTTAGAGCTCAGCCTCCTGAGTAGCTAGAATTGCAGGTGTGAGCCACCAGTGCCAGTAGCTGGCACTTTTTAAAATTCAGAATTTATAAGCATTAATTTTTATTACAAAGATTATTCTCTTATTCTTTAATATTCACACACAAGAAATGTTACATGGAATAAAATCTTGTTTTCATACTCCCTCCAAAATCTTAATCTTTTTAGGCAACATAGTGAGGATAGAACTTTAGTGTTATAGATGAATAAACAATTTGAAGGGCCTTTTCCCCCCCTAACAAATATTATTTTCTTAAAAGGAAAAAGAAAAAACAAAAACCACATTTGCCTAGTTTTGTCTTACCCATTGTTTTTACTTACTCTGAGTACCAACCATGAGCTTCACTCAAACTCAGGAGACTAGGGTTTGCTGGATATTGTTCCAGATGGCTGCTGAGGAAGACCATAAGAAAATGAACATGAAAGAGGTGGCACACATCAATGCTTCCTCATGTCAGTACTACCGATAGTGTTACGGCCAACATGAAGAATGAACCATACAATATATGAACCCAAAATGCTGTGACTAGACCTATCATTTACTCCTGGCTTTATTATTCTTATCTGGAAAATCAAGGGCCAGATAAATATCCAAGATTTTCTATGAGTTCAGAATTTTCATCACAGAAAATTTGAAAAGTATGCTTTTATCTACTATACAAGTGCTAGAATAGAAGTACTAGATCAATAAGTGACGTCTACTTACAAAAATATGAGATTTCCTGCCTCTAAAAGCTGATACAAAGAGCGGGAAGATGCAGTCTTTATGACTGTTAAAAAGTAGTCTATAGGCTACGCTTATTATATTTCTTTCTGGTAACTGCATATTATACAGCACATGAGTTGGTAGCAATAAGTAAAAAGTGCCATGTGAAGAACAGATAATTATTCATGCAGCTAGGATTTACAGTTCAATATTTAAGTTGGTCAGTCAAGTTTATAAGCACCTCTTCCAGAAAAAATAGCCACATTTTTTTTTGGGGGGGGGTCGGTCATGGGGCTTGGACTTTGGACCTGGGGGCTGTCCCTGAGCTTTTCAGCTCAAGGCTACCACCCTACCCCTTGAGCCACAGCCCCACTTCCCATTTTCTAGTGATTAATTGGAGATGAGTATCACAGACTTTAGTGCCCAGGTTGGCTTTGAACCTTGATCCTCATATTTTAGCCTCCTGAGTAGCTAGGATTACAGGCGTGAGCCACTATGCCTGGCTTAGCCACAAATTTTTTAACTGCAGTAATCATTGACAGCTGGATTTTACCTATATTATCCCCAGAATGACAAGGAAATTAACTCAACAAATTAGTATTTGATAGCTTTACACTGACAAAAATAGCTCAAATTTGATTGAATTTTCTGAGATTATGTAGGAGATGAAATTAAAATATCTCTTCATTTGCATGGGATGGGTCATGATTAGAGAAAGAATGAATTACTATAATTTTTATCATCTAACTTCACAAATAAACGACAATGTTGGAAGCAGCTTAGCTTGATCCCTGCAACTTGTAGATTTCACTTTCTCCAATCATTCCAAAACCTGGTCTTGCAAAAGCTTGTCCTACTCGACCTTTATCATCTTCCCTTCCCAATCTTTTTATTCTTTTTCTCTACACTCTTCCTTTTCCAATATACATCTCTGAATTCTCTCCTCTTATCCCACAATTCCAATATTACCCATGAGAACTGTATTCATGCCAAGAACACACTGCCTCTCAGAGACAAGTCAATTCATGGGGCAGAGAATCATTTTGACCCAACACTGCACAGCAATGCACCTGTGATGTCCTCTTGCCACTACTGCTTGAGAAACAAGATCACACAGTGGATGCACAGCTCCAACATTTCCACCTCCAAGGGCTTGGTAAGGGACAGAAAGAGAAAAAAAGGTATAGAAAAATAGGACTAAAAGAGCTCCTTAAAAGGCATCATTCATATTGGCTGCAACAAAATGAACCAAAAAAATACACAAGTTCCCCATTATAAATTGTCATATGCTATTTAGAAGGATAATAGCACTATTGCTCTCAATGAAGACATGACAGGAATCGCTATTATTTTTAGTTATGTGTCAATTGCATTTCCAAAGATGGTAATTGATTCTTTTCACAAAAAAGTTAGTGTCAGAAAAGATTTTTAATGGCTTTGCTAA
The DNA here is from genome assembly GCF_031878675.1 of Megascapheus bottae. Lineage (NCBI taxonomy): Eukaryota > Metazoa > Chordata > Mammalia > Rodentia > Geomyidae > Megascapheus > Megascapheus bottae. The sequence continues at coordinate 33,250,184 of NC_143517.1, read as the reverse complement.
AAAATATACTTGGGATAATTTCCTCCTCTCTTCTTCTTCTTCTTCTTCTTCTTCTTCTTCTTCTTCTTCTTCTTCTTCTTCTTCTTCTTTTTCTTTCTTCCTTCTCCTCCTCCTCCTCCTCCTCTTCTTCTTCTTATCTTTTTTTTTTACTACTCTTCTTCCCATTTTCTTCCTCTTCTTCCTCCCTCTCCTCTGCCTGCTTTCACTCCTCTTCCAAAGCTCTACCTTAGGTTAAGGAGAAATACTAACATTAAATATGACTTTAAGGTACTTATGGCCTAATTAGAAATAATTATAACTTATAGGAGAAATAGGAAAATCTGGCCCTGCATCCATCACACACACACACACACACACACACACACACACACACACACACAGCATTATTTATTATGTCTAGTTCATACACACTTTATAATTTTTAATCACTTAGCAATAAGTATAATACACTCAGGGATTTGTCTTTGTTGGTCCCTCTTATATCATCAGTGCCTAAAATAGTGTCTTCCAACACAAATGACATATTAGAAGTTTTGACACCTATATTAACAAATAAACTTTCTAAGGGCTATTTACCAGACTATATATTAACTGAGGCTGTCGTGCAAGTAAAATACAAGAAACTGGCAATGTGACAGGGTAAAAAGACACTCAACCATGAGTCTATAAGATACATAATTAAAGCAAATAGGATAGGAATGAGATACATACACTGAGAAACTCAGGAGAGTTGTTTTGAAGTTGTTTTAGGTTGTATTGAAGTTAGGCCAAGAATTGCTCAAAGATGGAATTTCCCCTTATTTGAGGACCCAGCTTTATTACCAAGAAGGAGCAATATGTATAAACTCTTGGGTTTTTTTTTAAACCTGATAGTTTCAGGAAGCTGTAAGAAGTTTGAGTTGGTGGGAATGAGCAAAGGTGTGTAGCATGCAGTGGTTTTGTGCTGGACAAACAAGTAGATGGAGATAGCAAGGAGAGAAGAACTGGCTGGGCAACTTGAGTCTAGCACAGATTTGTCTCATGATATTGTTTGGAATTTTCCAAAGTAAAAGGGGCACCACTGAAAAGTTTTAAGCAAAGAGGAGCACTTCATTTATATTTATATATAAAATACAGATTAAGGAGAGTTGCAAAGTCTAAAATCTGAAAGTAGAGAAAAGATGACATGGTTATTGGTTTGAAATGGTCATGATAAAATGGGAATATACATGTTCATGCCATATAGACAATAATGTGCAAAACCTATTTCACTGAAAATTTATTAAATGGAATTCCTTCCTTCCTTCCTTCCTTCCTTCCTTCCTTCCTTCCTTCCTTCCTTCCTTCCTTCCTTCCTTCCTTCGTTCCTTCCTTCTTTCCTTCCTTCCTTTCCTTCTTTCTCTCTTCCAATGAACAATGATCTTGTATAGAATAAAGTAGATTTACAGATGAGTGGAAAAGATCAATTTTTATCTCAAGAAACTCCAAAGCATCTGATTTTATTTTTTATTCTTGACCAAGATGAAAGCATTGTTTAAGGAACATGCTGTTCAAATCTCAATACTCCTTGGTGGTCCTCAGTGAATATTTCCCAGTGTTTTACACTTGGCATAATGTGGCCTGATGGTATGGCCATTGAAATATAAAACCTTCAGTGGGAAGGCCTACATCCAGCTCTTCTGAATCCTGGACAGATTCAGTGTTGAAACACCCTGTGGTTAGAACTAACAAAGCTGGTTGAGAACTTCTCTATGGAATACCAGACTATTTGCCTGTGCTCTCTGCTCTTTCTTGTTGCTCCATTATATCTATTGCCTTTGAATACAAGCCATACATAAATAACTAATGTGGAGAATATAGTTATTGCTAATATTCAACCTGAGAAATTTTTACGCATTTTAAAAGGAAAAGTGACTGATTTTTACCATCTTTTTCATTTCTAATATCTTAAGATTTTAAGACATTCAAGCATTCTGTATTTTAGAATTGAAGTTGCATTTTTCTGAGGCAACTACTCAGAGCTTAAAGAAGTATAGTGTAGGTGGAGTTAGAAAATAATTCTATTTTTAATATGCATGTTTTTACTTTACAGAAGTTAGTTCATCTTAGGTATAGCATGACGTTGGACAGACTGTGAGTCTATGTGCCAATAACTAGTTTGAGAGCATCGACTCACCTTTGGACAAATATCAACTAGATACATACATAGAAAGAGGAAAATGAACTTAGGAGCTCTTTCTAAACTCTGATTTCTCATAAAGGCCCCTGGGAATAGGCTCTTGAATTAAGCTGATTGAATTGTTCACAGATGTGCCTTTTGTGTGTATACACATTTTCTTTTTTGCTAGTTCGGGGTTTTGAATTCAAAACTCACCTCATACTTCCTTAGCCTCTCAGCTAGAGCTCTACCACTTGTGCCATACCTCCATCCTGTCATTGTGCTTATTGTTTTGTTGATAGCATTTATAGACTCCTATCCCTGGGTTTCAACACATGCTTCTCGGGATCTCAGCCTTCTGAGTAGCAAGAGAATTTGCATGTTGGAGGCTGCCCGGAATACATATAGTCTAGCCTAGCTAGTATACACATAGACTGCCTGGTTCAAATGTGCACAAACATATATATTGTTTTAATTCAGAAGTTACGTGATGTGGAAGCCAGAGTTCAGAAATGTGGGCTGGAGGAAATGGAAATTATTTTATGAGAAGCAGTTTACTTACATTTTGTCCCAGAAGAAAATTACAAAATGGATCCTTTCCCTACAGAAGACGGGTGTGAGGACTAATTACAAAATGGATCCTTTCCCTACAGAAGACGGGTGTGAGGACTAATTACAAAATGGATCCTTTCCCTGCAGAAGACGGGTGTGAGGACTAATTACAAAATGGATCCTTTCCCTGCAGAAGACGGGTGTGAGGATTAATTACAAAATGGATCCTTTCCCTGCAGAAGACGGGTGTGAGGACTAATTACAAAATGGATCCTTTCCCTGCAGAAGGCGGGTGTGAGGACTAATTACAAAATGGATCCTTTCCCTGCAGAAGGCGGGTGTGAGGACTAATTACAAAATGGATCCTTTCCCTGCAGAAGGCGGGTGTGAGGACTAATTACAAAATGGATCCTTTCCCTGCAGAAGGCGGGTGTGAGGACTAATTACAAAATGGATCCTTTCCCTGCAGAAGACGGGTGTGAGGACTAATTACAAAATGGATCCTTTCCCTACAGAAGACGGGTGTGAGGACTAATTACAAAATGGATCCTTTCCCTACAGAAGATGGGTGTGAGGACTAGCAGTAGGAAACTCTGATCAAGGAAAAGGCTTCTGATCTCTTAATCCTACTGAGTCTTTTTTCCCCCAGTTTTGTGGCTTGAACTCAGGTCCTGAGCACTGTCCTTGGGCATTCTCAAGGCTAGGGCTCTACCACTGGGGCCACAGGGCTACTTCTGGCTGTCTCTCTCCCCCCCCCCCCCCCCTCTCTCTCTCTCTCTCTCTCTGTGTGTGTGTGTGTGTGTGTGTGTGTGTGTGTGTGTGTGTAACTGGGGAACCAAATCCAGGGCTTTAGGCATGCAAGCAAGCAGTCTACCATTAGGCCATGTTCCCAGCCCACCCACTGAGTCTTGAAAGCATTGTTTCACTAGACTTTAGCTCCACTTTTGTTCCATTTATATTATTATATTGTTTATATCATGTATATATTATGTAGGATTCCAAAGGATTTCTCAAAAAACAGTGGCTTTTAATTTGTGTTCTATAGAAACTCTGGTGGTGTCTCCGAGCTTATTGTAAGGATGGAGTGGTCTTGGCTTTAGTGTAGAAGGAGGTCCATGGCTGACCTTCAACTACAGAAGCTGGTTTATATCTTGCTCTGTGTGTGTGTGTGTGTGTGTGTGTGTGTGTGTGTGTGTGTGTGTGTGTACGTGAGCATGTGCATGTACATAAGAGAAGGGGAGGAAAAACTAGGTAAACAATACATAGATGTTCCTTCATTTGGAGAAAATAAGACATTGAAACCTCAAAAGAATTAAGTAGCCTAGTGCTATGTTAAAGCCCAAACTCCCATTCTGACCATTAATGAGGTTATGAGGGTAAAGCTCCTCATTTAGTTTTTTATTTTCAGGGTGATGTATAGAGGGATTACAGTTACATATATAAGGTAATGAGTGCATTTCTTGTCAAACATGGTTACCTCTCCCTCATTGTTCTTTCACCTTCCTTCCCTCCCATCCCCCCTCCCCCAAATTGTAAAGTTCATTTCCATCATGGTGTCTTCTGAGTATTACTGTGGCATCTGTGGACTCTTGGTCCTGTGTCTCACCATTTTGTTGTTCCCTTCCTTCCCCAGTTTAGATAAATATATATATAAGACACGGGGTACCAACATCAGATACAGTAACAACTAGGGAAAAAGCAGAGGGGATAAAAAAGAGAAAAAAGATATAATTACACAGTACATTGAAAACAACACCAACAGGGGCCCGGTGTTTGGCCTAGTGGTAGAGTGTTTTCTTAGCATGCACGAAGACCCAGATTTGATTCCTCAGTACCACATACATAGAAAAGAAGCTGGAAGTGGTGCTGAGGCTCAAGTAGTAGAGCTCTAGCCTTGAGAAAGTCCAAGGACAGTGCTCAGGCCCTGAGCTCAAGCCCAGGACTGACAAAAAAAATCCAACACCAACAAAGAAAGACCTCTTATTTCCATATATTGGAATTCATTTCACTTAACATCATCTTATATGATCATATGTACTATTGAGCTATTGAGCTATTGTGGTCCGCTTCTAGGACCATCTTAGACATATACTGATTATGTCAAATGAGGGAAACCATGGACTCTGTGTTTTTTTGGATCTGTCTTACCTCACTTAATGTGGTATATATACACAGTATAATTTCATGCTTCCATCTGAAAAATATCATAACCTCATTGATAAGAAAATGGAAAGACTTGGAAAAATCATATTAATTGAGGCCCTTTTAAATAAGAGTAGCCTTTTTTTAAAAAGAGGCAAACCTTCTCCACATCTTTTTTTTCTGTCTCCAGGTCTCTGTCCCTTTCTCTTGTCATATAACTATTATGTGAAGAAGCAACAAAAAGATAGTCATCTGAAAACATGGAAGAAGACCCCCACCACATATCAGGAGTTATAGTCACTTTATCTTCAAAATTGTGATAAGTAAATGTTCAATTTTAACACTAGGTCTCAAATATTTAACATTGTCTCGAGCTACTTTCTTTGGTATAGTGAGGCCACCCAGGTTTGTATACCTCTTGATAATTTTTTTTTTTGGCCAGTCCTGGGCTTGAACTCAGGGCCTGAGCACTGTCCTTGGACTTTCTCAAGGCTAGAGCTCTACCACTTGAGTGAGCCTTAGTACCACTTCTGGTTTTTTCTGTGTATATGGTAACCAAGGAATCGAACCCAGGGCTTCTTGCATATGTTGGCAAGCACTCTATCACTAGGCCAAACTCCTGGCTCCTTGATAAATTTTCTTTGCTAGAAAAGTAGCTACTGCCACATCTAGAGAAGATGTTTTATCTATCTACTTACATGTCTTTCTATATATGTTTATCTATCTATCTATCTATCTATCTATCTATCTATGATCCATCCATAAATATAAGCATATAAGAAAATATTTATATTATTTGTGTTTATATCAAAGTTCTAAAAGTGATTTTTGAAACAAAGGTCAAAATGTAAACTTAATAAGATTAAAATTCAGTTTTCAGAGGAAAAACTGTAGCAGCTGAGAGAAATTAAAAAAAAAGAATTGCTTACATTTTCATAATGGAAAATGAAGGCTACCCAGTCAAATAAGAACAAAATCATTTATCACAGGGCTTGAAAGGGAAGCAAATAAAGAGAGACTACAAATCGCCAAAAGAGCTGGCAAGCATCCACAGTGAGTGTTTGGACAGGAGGTGGTGATAACCTGAGGACACAGGCAGTCATTTGCCCCATTAGTGAATCACAGTGGCTTCCTTTGCCTCCAGTGGCAATGACAAGGGAAAATTGGAAAGTGGTAGGAGGTAAGAAGTGCATGCAAGAAATATTGAATTGATCATCTAGTTAAACAGTATAAAGGGCATAAAGAAAATAGTGTGCTTCCAAGAGTGGAAATGTATTGAAATGCTGAAAATTGCTGCCACCTCCTGGGCATTGTTTTTGCAACTGCATGTTGCCATGGTCACTTTTATTCTATGAAACTGCACATCTGCATTAAATAGTATGATGAGAAAACAGGGTTGATTTTGCTGTGCTTGCAGACTGATGCTGACATTAAAGAAGAAATGAATCTCTTCAAAGGTCAGATAACAATATCAGCTATTTTCACCATGCCAGTAAGGAAGAAACACAGTAAATACATAATTAACAAGGAACACAATATTTTTTTTTTGCCAGTCCTGGGGCTTGAACTCAGGGCCTGAGCACTGTCCTTGGGCTTTCTTAAGGCTAGTGCTCTACACTTGAGCCACAACACCACTTTTGGCTTTTTTTTTCGATTCCGAGGAATCGAACCTGGGTCTTTGTGCATGCTAGGCAAGCACTCGACCACTAGGCCAAACACCTGTCCCAGAAAAACAACATATGTTTTAGAGAGCTAAAAAAGCTATCCAGTTAAAGGTTCAAAGGATAATATGAATATTATTTATGTGTTTACTCTGAAATGTATTACCTTTACATAGCTGTATGGAGTTTCAATTCAACAAATCAGTATACAAGGACAAAATATTGATGAATATTACTGGTAAATATTTGAATAACTCTTATTAATAAAATACTACAAGTCAAAGTTTCCCATAGGGGAATAGTTCAACAGCTGAGAAAAATTGTTTGAAAATTTGGTGCTGTCGATTGTTTCTTGAAACTTCTTGGAGCATCCTACTGTATTAAAAGAAAAGGAAACTGCCACAATAAAACTACATGCATTTAAATATCCATGCCATTGCTTATGCTATTTTTTAAACCTGTCTATTAAAAATCATCTCCTACACTGTGTTATACAATTTATGTTTCATCAAAATTCAGAACACTGAAGCCTCACTAAAAGACTCTATTTTCTTGTCAATGATACATGAAGGCTTACTTTTTTTCTGTCTAATTGAAGGACCCACATAAGGAGGTGAATAGTCTGAAATAAACTAAGATGTTTCCTAGAAGACTCAGCTGGATATATAGAAAGGGTTTGGGAGCTAGCCAGTACAAGAGAGGTTTTAAATCGTTTCTGCTATTACTGATGGAGAGAGTTCCACCAGCTGAATATTTGCTGGTGGCTATCAGTAGTAGATATACAACATATGCACATGTACATACATACATACATGTATATCCATCCATACATATAATAAAATATTCTAGCATCAACTGATTCTATCCCTGTGCTTCTTCATATGTGAATCAATATCTTCATTCAGAGGACACATAAAATGATTTTTCTTCATTTTTTTATCTTTTCCCTTCTATACAAACACAAAGTCTGGACTTGTCTGCATTTCCAATTGATCAGGAAAATGTGCCTTCAAGAAAACAAATTCTAGTTTTCTCCATACATTGGCATTTTTAAAAGCTGGAGAAATCTTACATGGGATGGTAGGTGTGAAGGCTGGTCTTTGGTCAGCAACATGATTTTACTGCACAGCACCTTGAAGGTTAGTAAAGCATGTTTCTGAGAGTGCTTGTGACATGTTTTCAGTGAGGTTTAACAAAAGGGGGGAACACAGGCCTTGAATGGCAGTGGGCAGTGTGGCTGTCCCATTGACCAATAGAATTAGAGAGGGCAAGGAGAAATTCTGGCAATGCACTCAATTCTTTGTGCTTTCTGGCCACTATGAAATGAGTTGCAATGGTTTACATACTCTTCCTGCCAGGAGGGACTGAAATCTTTGAATCTTTGAGCCAAAAGAAATCTTTCTTCCTTTAAACTTTCTTTGTCAAGTATTTGTCACTTAAGTGAATAATGTGACTAACACAGTGGGAGAGGCATTTTCTTAGTTTTAATTTTCTTCCCAGATATCTTATTTTTTTAATTTTCAAGAATGAAAAATATATTAAAAGAAAACCCACTGATCACTGCAGGGTCATCCAAGCAATTATTTTCAAAGATATATTTAGTTTAACTGCTCTGTGCAATGGTAAGTAGGAAGACAGTTCTAGTCTAACTATGCTTTTTTTAATTAAGTGCATTTTTATTATCATAAAGATAATGTACAGAGGAGTTACAGTCACACAAGTCAGATAAAGAATGAATTTCTTTTTGAACATCACCTCTGTCCTCGAGACTTTAAAAATACTAATGTGATTGATTATTTGGAATTTAAAAATTGAGACTGCAAACAATTCATAATGCAACTTATCAATTTAAAAGATAACAATCATGAAAATAACTGCTGTGTAGAAATTTTGTAATTATTTTTTAACACTTGCATGGTAATTATCCAAGTAGTGTAGACTTTATAACCTTAACAGTGAGAATGAGAGTTCAGACGTCATGTCAACACATTGATTTCACATCCTCTTGACAAATACCCAGACTATAACTGGATAGTTCTAATTCCAATTCTTTTTGGTAATTTCCACATAGCTTTCCAGATGAATGTACTAATATATGGTTCACTAACTGCACATGGTAACCACAGTTAAGAACACAGTATTGCATGCTTAAAATTTGCTATGACACGCACACAGCAAGTGAGATAATATTAGCTTACTTTTTATAATCATTTAAAATGCACATGCACCTCAAAACATACTAATTTCTACTTGAATACCATTTCTATTTATCAATTATACGGAATAAATCTGGGGGGAAAAGGAGAATGAATTATGTTCAGGACTGACACCTAATGATACAAGTATACTAATGATTCCTGGAAAATTTGTTTAAGGTACACAAGCAAGCTGTATTTTAGCTTGGGGCAGCCTGTATGAAGAAGGCATTCACCATCAACCCTAGATCCACCAGTCCTGTTGGGACTGGACAAAGTTTCCATTGCTTGGGGAACACTGAACTTTTGTGGGATATGTGCAATAACTATGAATCACTGCTGCTCCTCCACGAGCTATGGAGATATGAGATTCCAGAACATTCTATATTATTGACAACAAGGCCTCCTGGGGGTTATATATGGGGTAAAGATACCCTTTAACAAGACTATCTACCATGAGGCTCATGTTACTCTTGTAACAGATACCTTTGGAGGTCCAACAGGAGCTGAGAGTTGAAGAACTTGAATTTCAAGGTAGGGGAAAAAACACATCATTCATTTAAGAAATGATGGTATAATTAGATGTGCTGCCATATTTTCCCTGTCTCCTCTTAACTTGTACCCCAAATCTCTCCTGCGCACTCTTTCTTTGAAGTTCATTAATTTTTCCCCATAATCGATGAATTTCTATAAAGCAACAATACTAATAGCAAAAGAATTACAATGTGTTTTGAACAACAAGGAAAGAAGTTGAGCAGTAACATTTTATTTTCAATCTATTTTAAGGAAGGATTTGGTTGTCCAACCTAGAGCACTGCTTATGGAACCAAAGCATTTTAAACAGATGTAAGTATCAAATCAGGAAGTGGGTTCTTATTTACCCCATAATAGTTGTGAAAGGTAGTTTTAGTCTTACAAGTTATCTAGTAAATTAAATGGTCTAGGGATACAAAATTCCATTTCCACAGTACAGAAATAAATTTAACACTATTACACACACACACACACACACAAAATATTTAAGTACAATAGCTAGGAAGCTCTAGGAACTGATTTACATGCCAAGGCATAGAGAATTGAAAATTATTCATTTTCTTTCTTTCTGCTTGTGTGTAATACACAACAATACAGAAAAGTAGAGGAAAATTATTACAATTATTCTTACAAATGAGCCATTTCAATTTATCTTTAAATAGTTTTACAAAGGGTTTCCAGTTCAACCTGTCAGTGTATGATTTATATCAGCGATGTTGCTTGATTTGTGTCTCCTCGTCCATCGTTCTCCTCTATGTCTATTCCAACCTCACCCTTTCAAGATGAGTTTTGTTTTCCAAGGTTTCTCCTTCACAGAGGCCAACACCAAACTATTACCTTCCTACAACAGAAGCAATGATAAATACAATGAGCTCTACACATATTGCATGAAGTAGCACACTGGTAAGGAAAGTGATGTTTGGAATCTGAATACACAGGTTCTAGTCTCACCCTTGTCATTAAACCATGGGTAACCTTGAACCAACTCTGATGATTAGGAGAGACATTCAACTTTTTTTTTTTTTTGCCAGTCCTGGGGCTTGAGCTCAGGTCCTAGGCACTGTCCTTGAGCTTTCTCAAGGCTAGAGCTCCACCCCTTGACCCACAGTACCGTTTCTATGTATGTGTTACCAAGGAATCAAATCCCAGGCTTTGTGCATGCTAGGCAATCACTCTACCACTAGGCCATGCTCCTGACCCCAACTTCTTTCATAGCTTGAAGCATCCAGGGTGACTAGATCTTGACCTTCATATGACATTGATAGAAATAACCTGAGCATCAGCCTGGAAAGGGATGGATTATCAGGAGATTCTCCATCTCAGCAATATTGATATTGTGAGTGGAATAACTTTTTATTGAAAGGTATATTATGTTTAATAAGATGTTTACTAGCCTATGGTGGACTATATACTCTATAGACATAATTTTAATTATGTTCTAAAATCTATGAGCCAATGATTATATAGAGATTCCCTTCTTGAATACTTGTTTATCATGACATTTGAAATATGACATAAAAATCAATGTTAATAAGTTCTTTAATAACAAAAAAGATGTTTAGTAGCATCCCTTCTTCTTGGTCTATGTCTACTAGATGCCAGTTTCTGTATGTCTGTCTGTCTCTTTGTCTCTCTCTTTCTCCCTCTATATGTGTCTGTCTGTCTCTCTTTTAGACATACAAACACACACAAAGATAGACTTATGGTCATTCATCATATTTCTGGACATTATCAAATATCTCCTAGCAAGGATGAAAAAGTTCTTCGGGTTGATAAAAAAAATCACTGAATAAGTTTTCCTTCAGTGTGTTGATTCACTGAGTATCTATGCTATTCCTCTCTACATCCTGTAATCATTTATTCCCTTAACTCTAAACATCTTTCACTGATTTCAAAGGGTAGTATCACCTACTTCCAAAAATGAAATGAGCTGGAATGTACTAGTGTGCATCGTTATAAAGAGGTGAGTTTAGATATATCTGTGAATGTTGTGCTCCATTTTCTAAGAGTAGGTTTCAATGGGTAAAATCTTATATAACATTTCTATTTATCAACATAGTGAAGATGGAGCACTTTCTTATTATTCGAAGAGTTAAAACCCTGTATACACTTATTTGATTTTGCGAGCAGGATATCACCCTGAAATTTTTTTTAAAGGAAGTTTTGAAGAAAAGGTAATTGTGAAGTTGTACTATAATATTATTGTATTTCAGTTATGTTTGGATTTTATTCATTTACATATATGAGAGAAATTGAGTTGTAAAAATAATTTAAATGAATTATTTATTATTAATTATTCTTACTTTTGCTCAGGATAGAACCTAAGGCCTGATACATACTAAGTATGTGCTCCTCTGTGAAATTATTTTAATAATTAAACTAAGAAAGTGAGCAGCAGTAGCGATGTGAGAGTCAAGACAATGATAGCTACCATTCATTTTTACTGTTCCATGTCCTGAATAAGTAATTTACATACTTCCATTTAATCAACCGATAAAATATTCATTCAGCAAATGTTTGTTGTGTGGAGGCAGTGCTGTAGACTGTTCCAAATGCTGCAACTGTAGCAGTAAACAAAATAAACTTTTGCTTCATTGGTACTTCTACTTAACATGTGAAAAAAAATTAAAAACATTGTATTACACCAGGTAGTGATAAGAGGTATTGGGAAGAATTATTTGTGAGAAAATAATAATGGAGGTGGTAACAGGAATGTTCTTCACTAAAAGCTCTTTAACCACTGACCTTGGAGCAGAGACCTGAAGATGTAGTAGAAGCATTTTTTTTCCTTTGGTTGTCTTTTTACTTGATCTCAGGGACTGGATGCTGTCCATTAGTTTCTTGATCAAGGTTGGCAAGTAAACTGTTTCTGTCTTCTCCTTCTTCTTCTTCTTCTTCTTCTTCTTCTTCTTCTTCTTCTTCTTCTTCTTCTTCTTCTTCTTCCTCTTCCTCCTCCTCCTCCTCCTCCTCTTCCTCCTCCTCCTCCTCCTCCTCCTCCTCCTCCTCCTCCTCCTCCTCCTCCTCCTCTTCTTCTTCTTCTTCTTCTTCTTCTTCTTCTTCTTCTTCTTCTTCTTCTTCTTCTTCTCCCCCTTTTTTAGCTTGTTAGTTGAATGTAAGTGGGAGAAGACATGGGAAGGGGTAAAAATGTCCAACAAGAAATGTACTCACTACCTTACATATGTTATTTATTTATTTATTTATTTATTTATTAATGTATAGAGGGTTTACAGTTATATTCCTAGAAGGTGCATTACTTCTCACACATTGATACCGCATTTCCCTCCCCAACCCCCTCTCCTCATCTTTTTTCCCCTCCTATTTCAAATAAACATATATATATATATAATATACCAGGTAACAAAATCAACTATTGTAACAATATGAGATTAACCAAAGGGCAGCACAAGAGAAGAGAAAAAACATAGTGCATTAAGAGCAACAGTCACTCATAATTAAGCTCTTGTTTCCGTGTCCTGGAGGTCCATTAATCTGGCCTCATCCTATATGTCCTTATGTATCTAGGACTAGAACTATTGTAATCCCCTGCTAGGAGAGTCCTAACTACCTTACATATGTAACTGTAACCCCTATGTATATCGCCCTGACAATAAAATTAAATTAACAACAACAACAAAAAGATTCTCACTGACTTTACTGACTGGGCTGGATTTGAACCTCAGTTCTCTGATCCCAGCCTCTTGAGTTGCTACTATTACAGGAATGAGCCACTGGCACAAGGAAAGGCTCATCTCAATGAAGGAGCTTTTCTGATGGCAATACAAAGATTTTGAAGTAATAATGTTGAAAGAAAAGCAAGGTCGCCCGTATCACAGAAGTGAGGCTACGATGCTCTTGAGGGCTTTTATTATAATGGAAGGTCGATGAGAACAGTACTACATATCCGATGCCTCTTTATACTAATAAAATCAATTCAGGCTTATAATGACAAGCTATGCCTCCTTGGGTTATTCAGGGTGCAGACAAAGCTTCTGTAATAGTTATCTAGTGGCTTCAGTAGGATAGAAGTTTATTTTTCTTTGGCAGTTGGAGAGTAACTGGTTCAGGTCTAGCCCTGCAGAGCCTCCAATACATGGCATTCAAATTTTCTCCTATAAAGCTCAGACAAGTAAGAAATGGGCAAGATGAAGTCATTGAAAGTGGAAGTTGCAGGCATCAACATTTCCTTATTATTACCCTAACTTCCTTTTTCTGTGTCTACATCAAGCTACCAGGGAGATTGACAGATGTCTTTTCTAGCTTGGACACCCACCATCCTAGCTAAAAATTTAAGGGCTCTATTACTGCAAAACTAAGAGAAACAATTAATATTCCTCTGTCATGAGCAGTCTTTCCAACTCAAATGTAGAAAGCCACTTAACAAAAACTGTGGCATTGATATCATCAGCAATAAAATGTCAGTGTGTCACACACTGGGGAGATATTCTAAAGTCTAGTCATTATTCTAGATCAGTATTCTCAGTCTGATCAATGAAACACATGATACTAACACAGTTCAAAAAAATGACAAAGATGCTGGTGCCCATTTCTTTCAGCACTATTCCTCATATCCTAAAACAAGTCTCTAGCCTTTTATTTCCAGACAGATAGATACACTATGCCTTCCACATTCCAATACAAGACTTTTCTTGGTGCCTAAGAAGTGATATGACACTCACAGCAACACTGGGCAACTCAGCAGTTATAATGGTGAGTTCACCGTTACAGAGTTACAATGTCTTTCAGAGGCTATAAAAGCAAGCACAGTTATGACACCAATTCCTGGGTTGACCCTTCAGCACTGTACTATATTGAATCTAATTATTTCCTGCCTGAGATGTTCTTCCTTATGGGCTTGAGTGTACCCTAGAGCTTGTTTTGGCCTTGACTTGACATTTTGCAATGTCTCTTAACTCACATGGTAGACTTAATTCCACTACTTGCAATATACACTAGAGTCAACATATCACTTGGTCAGAAGTTACTAAAACATTATATAAGCCTGTAGAAAGTAATAATTATTACATATGGCAAAGTGTTACAGTAGCAAACCTGTAAGGTCCTTATGGCATGTATGGTGTGACCATGTGGTCACGAAAGTGCTGCCAGTTGCTACAGTCACTGTGGTTGGCTAAAATTTTTAAAAAGGAGTTTCAGTGTTCTTTCTCTGAATGGTGATATTCTTTTGAGAAAGCTAAAATATCTCAAAAATTAACCAGTATATTGGCTTGATCTATACATTGACTTACATTGCAAGCATAAAAGGTCACATAGAAAAATACCAGCATTTTATGGTATAGACCGTTAAAGGTCAGTGCTTCATATATTTGAATTAAATATGTTATCAGTCTATTCATTCAGCCCAGAGACTTTGGGAGTTTAATCAAAGCAATTAGAAGTTAACACAAAGGAAGGAAAGTACAAGAACCAAGACAAAGGGAAATCCTTTGCAGATACCATGAAAAAGCAGGAGATTGATTTTCAAAAATGAAGTGGTTTTTTCTCTAATAACATCTCTTGTATTCCATTTTAAATTATAATAATCTTATAATTTTATCATGTTTATATTTCTTTTATTCTATTCATATTTTAGCAAGATGCAATTAGTAATACTATATACCAAAGACATAAAAAGAAGACATTTAAACTCCTAGTTTGTGAGATTTCTTATTTGTAAAAATAAAGGGAAGGTAATGAACATAAAAGCCTGTATTTGCATTTGAAGTTTACAATTTTTATTGTAATTAATAGAAGGGTTACATGATATTCACCAGATAGAAGGTGCATTAATTCACATACATTGATACCCTTTCTCATGTCTTGGTCCCTATTTCCCTCTCCCCCACCCCCACCCCTCATCTTGTTTTCCCTCCTTCCCTATCCAATTTCAAATAACCAAATACGCATATATCCAATATATCAGATAACAAAGTGAAATACTGTAACAATATGAGATAACCAAGGGACAGCAAAAGAGATGAGAGATAACATAGTACATTAAGGACAACAATCACTCATTATATGACTTTTGTTTCTATATCCTGGAGGTCCTTTCACTTAGCGTCATACTGTATGACCTTATGTATCTAGGTTTTGCTCCATTGCAAATATCTGCTAGGAGAGCCCAAGGTTTCTACTGATTATGACAAATGAGGGAAATAACAACAGATGCTGGAGGGAATGTGGCCAGGAGGGATCACTACTACACTGTTGGTGGGAGTGCAAACTCGTTCAACCACTATGGAAAGCAGTATGGCAGTTCCTCAAAAGACTAAACATAGAGCTCCTCTATGACCCAGCAATTCCACTACTTGGCATTTACCCAACTGTCCAGAAACAAGGGCATACTAAATCCACTAGCACAATGATGTTCATTGCAGTACTATTTACCATAGCAATGATATGGAACCAACCCAGATGTCCCTCAGTTGATGAGTGGATCAACAAGATGTGGTATTTATACACAATGGAATTCTATGCTGCTGTCAGAAACAATGACATCCCTCCATTTGTAAGGAAATGGAAAGACTTAGAATAAATCATATTAAGTGAAGTAAGCCAGACTCAAAGGAAAGTAGGCTCAATGGTTTCCCTCATTTGTCATAATCAGTAAAAATGAAGTGTTTTTACTCTAATGAATTGAACTGAAAAAAAAACTCATTCAGGATAAATGTGATTTTTTTCATCATTCTTTTTTATATTTTTATTGTAATTAATAGAAGGGTTACATTATATTCACCAGATAGGTTCATTACATAACAATCATTGCTACACCTCATGTTTTTGTCCCCATTTTCCTTCCCCACCCTCTCCCTTCATCTTGTTTTCCCCTTTCCCTATCATATTTCAAATAAACATATATTCAACATATTAGATAATAAGGTAAGATACTGTAACAATATGAGATAACCAAGGGACAACAAAAGAAATGAGAAATAACATAGTACATAAAGAATGATAGTCACACCTTATATGGCTCTTGTTTCTATATTTTGGAGGTCCTTTCATTTAGATTGCCTTAGACTTATGTTTAGATACATATATATGTAGATATATCAGTTCCTAGTATTTCATTTTTTTAAACCATAGGGGATTGTGTGTGTGTGTGTGTGTGTGTGTGTCTATAAATAGATAGACAGTTGAAGCCCTTTATATATTTTATATATGATTATAATTTAGACAGTCAATTTTAAATTTCAATGTGATGATGTAGTTCTAGTATATAAAGTTTTTTAGTACATATATTATGTGTTCATTGTTTATTAATTCAATAAACAATGTTAACTGTTAACAGGAAACATTTAGAAAGATATCATGAGTACAAGATATAAATATATTTTACTCACTGACCTTAAGATATTGTCTGCTGAAAAACAAAAGCATATGAAAATCTATAATAAGAGAATCTAATCAAAGAATGAAGTAAACAGAGTGCACTGGGAGAAAAGAATAATTTGGAATATGGTACTGATTTACCAAATAGTTTACAACACTACAAAATTTATGAGAATAATCAGATTCTATAATGTAAGCTTCCTTTATCTTACTTCACCTCACCAAAAATGCATTCATGTACTTTTTTAAATCTTATTTTATTTTCTTTTTTATTTTCGAGGTAATGGATAGAGGGTTACATTTACATTCACCACATACTACTATCTACTCACACATCGATATCCCTTCTCATGTTTTTGTCATCATTTCCTTCCTCCCAGCCCCTCCCAATCAGTTCCCCCCCTTTCCTTTCCTATTTCAAATAAACATATATACAATATACCAGGTAACAAAGTCAGATATAGTAACAATATGAGATTAATCAAAGGGGAAACAAAAAGAGAAGAGAAATAACATAGTACATAAAGAATGACAATCACACAAGATAAAGCTCTTATTTCCATATCCTAGAGATCCTTTCATTTAGTCTCATCCTATGACTTTATGTACCTAAGTTTTGAGCTATTGTAATCCTCTGCTAGGCAGTTCCTAGATTTGTACTAATTATTACAAATGAGGGAAACCATTGAGCCTATGTTCCTTTGGGTCTGGTTTACTTCACTTAATATGATTTTTTTCCGAGTCTTTCCATTTCCTTACAAATGGGGCAATGTCGTTTTTTCTGATGGCAGCATAGAATTCCATTGTGCATAAGTACCACATCTTGATCCATTCATCTACTGAGGAGCATCTGGGTTGGTTCCATATCATTGCTATGGTAAATAGTGCTGCAGTGAACATTCTTGTGCTAGTGGCTTTAGTGTGTCCTTTTAAAAACCAAGATATGGCTGTTCTTGTGATATGCCATTACTACCAACTCTAAAGAAACTTAAAAGTTGGTTGGTGAGACAGTATCAATGAGAAAAGATTTTGACTGGCATTACAAGACCCTGATGAGTAAATCCAAGTTCCACCATTGCAGAAGGCTAAATGTATCCTTCAGACAGTAACTGAGAAGTTCTCAGATCAGGTGAAGCAGCCAAAAAAGATTTGGAGGAGGCATTATTAAATTTAGCATGATGTACGGGAAGTACACAAACATTTATCTGGAAGTGAGGGGTCACAGGCAGGGGAGATGTGAACCTAACAAAAGGGAATGCAGTACACTACTTTTAGAGAGGAAGGAAGGATTACTGGGGGTGAAATTCAGGACCCCACATTTGTTCAGCACATGATCACCGACCATGCTGACCTTTGTATGACACTCAGCTTCAACTGGAAGTTACCTCTGCTGATAGTTCTTCTCTAAAACGATTCTTCAAATGCCTCTCCCTATTACACACAACCACACATTCTTCTGCTCTGTCTCTGGTCCCTGCACACTCAAAGATAGTTGCATGCCTTGTCTGACAGTACACTTATTGATGAAACAGTGATTTCTCCCACTTTTCCTTTGAAGAGGACCGGTTTAATCTGTTGGTGGTATTTTGAGAAGGAATGTCACAATGTAGTTCAGGCTAGCTTCCAATTCCCAGTTCTTCCACATCAGTCTCCTAGAGTTCTGGGGTTACACTTGTGATTCATTGTGCTCAACTTGGTCTATTCGGTTTTTTTTTTTAACCAAATAAGTATTTATTTATTCATTATATTTTCCCAGGAAAAGAAGCAAAGGGAAGAGTCAACATGTGTTACAAAAAATGATTAGAAAAGGGGAAAGGAAGTACTTGGGTACAGCACAAATCAATCATGAAACAAAACACCCAGGGCTGCAATCATCAAAGCCCACGGAAACTTCAGTCTGCAGGGATCAGAGAGAGGACTGACAGGTAACCTCTCCCACGCTATACATTCAAGATTTCTCATAAATCTTTGGTTTCCAGCAGTAAACATGGCGTTGCTTTTGTCTGTCTCCTATTAAACAATCTTGTGGCCACTTTGACATAACTTTCTTGCACTTGTATACATATTCCTGAGTGACTTGAACGTACGTTCATATTCCCTTTCCTGGTCTCCTGACCTCACTTTCTACATGGAAAGCCCCAGTTAATTCTCTCTAGTATGAAAGAACAAGTAGGTTTGATCACAAATGCCTTGCATGGTGAGAATCATATTTTTTTTTAAAAGGGCTCAGTTTCAGAACACAATGGGGGGTGGAGCTCTAGCTTCCCCTGAATCTTTGTATAAGTCACAAACATTTAAAGAGCCATTACAAGGATTGTATATGGGCACATAGGTTTTCTTTTGAGGGAGAAAAGGGGTAGGGGCTAAGACTTATTTTTAGAAAAGATTTAGTCCAAAATGGGAAATAAGGGAAGCAAGGGCACAAAAGAAAAATAATGGTTCACGATCCTCACCTTAGAAGAGGTACCTCCAACTTTGTTTCAGATTCTTTTGTCTAGTGCAGAACCTTCTGTTAAAGATGCTTCAGCTAGTTTTCTCAATTCTAAAAGTAAGTTTGTAAACAATAAAATCCCAAAAGAACACAGAGAAAGACCCACATATTATTATTTACATAAACTAGGCCACCTAGCAATTACCAATTCAGAACTGCAATAAAGTCCTACAAAGCCTAGACAAATACAGTTATACTAGAGGGGGCAGCACTTGTGGGGAGACAAAAAACGAGGACCAGACACACATCACCCAGTGCATTCTATTGCATTTGTCCCATTTCAATAATGAGGTAGGTTTGCGGTGATCTCACAGCATGTAAACAAACCCCCCTTTTTCTTCTCTAGCTAACACAACATTATGATCCACTATGTATCAGGGCAGGACACGGGCTCTGGGTGCCACAAAGAGGTTCTCACTTATGGGTCTCCCTGGAAGCCAAAGACTTTTGAAAGGTTGAGGCTTTTGCTTATGTTATATATCCATCCCTGTCTGGCTAGTACAATGTGGACACAAATCTGTGATATCACAATTTAACTATATCATTTTCCATTTCTTAGAGAGAGAGAGAAAAGGATACATACAGTTATGTGGGCGGTAAGCCCAGGCTAACCTAGGAAAGAATAGATTTAGTCCCAGAGCCTTAGGATTTTAAAAAATCTTCCTTACCGACACCAGTGGATGTGTAGCCCTGGAATAATAAACCCAAGTATGAATATCACAATTTTAAATATCAGTTAGAAGTCCATGGAGAAGATTGCAATTTGTTTTCAAGCCTATCAATTAACAGATTAATACAAACATGTCAATACTGATTTAAAAGAATATTTGTCCTTTCATTAACTACTTGTTTCAGTTTTAATGGTTGATAAAATATGGGCCCACACTACACTTTCATAGCTAATTTTATATGACTGAACAGGGCATGGCACCAACAATATTGATATTTGTAAAGTCTTAAAGGATTGTTTTATTTGAGTGTCAGCTGCAGATTAAGATTCTAGTGGGTTATCCTCAAGATGACCTTTGACTTTCAGTTTTTTGATATTAGCAGATTTTCCTTTGGAGAGAATATCACTCTTGAATGCCAGTGAATTCTAACTCGTTTTAATTTAACAGCAATGCTTTTAGCTTATTAAGCTCTTCTTCCATTTTCTATATAGAAATAAGAAAAGAGAGCTACATTTTCAAGAAATAAAAGAGAACTATATGTCAACACAATGAGTTGACATCTCTTTAACTAGATCAACTAGTCTTTTATATACAATTGTGTTCTTTGTGAGTTATTATAGAAAATAGGTTTGTTGGATATTCTGAGTCTTTAACATGGAGCTCTTTTTTCATATATTTTTATTGTAATTAATAGAAGGGTTACATGATATTTGCCAGATAGATGGTGCATTAATTCCCATACATTGATACCCTTTCACATGTCTTGATCCCCATTTCCCTCCCCCCCACCCTAACATGGAACTCTTACAGCAAGAATGTTTTCACTTTCTGTTAATCTCTTATCAAACCCTCTTCAAAGGAAAAAATTATATAAATAAAGAATTCCAGCTCAAACTTTCATTAGACATACATTCATTTAAAAACTTTCTCTGAACTGTATATATAAAAGGACTTGTTATAGTGAAACTTTGTATGCTAATTGATGTGAAATGATACAAAACAAAAACCACCCTGAACCCTAAGTTCACAGAGTTTTATGTGAAAATAGTGGTTAAGAATAGCATATTTGGGGGCCGGGAGTTTGGCTTAGAGGTAGAGTGCTTGCTTAGCAGACATGAAGACCCGGGTTTAATTCCGTGGTACCATATACATAGAATAAAACGAAAGTGTTGCTATGGCTCAAGTGGTAGAATTCTAATCTTGAGAAAGCCCAAGGACAGTGCTCAGCCCCTAAGTTCAAGCCCCAGTAATGGCAAAAAAAAAAAAAAGAATAGCAAATTTGGTTTTGTAGAAGGCCTTCTAAGCACAAATATAGGAATTTTGAACACGTACTCTCTGTTTCTTAAACTGGAAGGTGGTCTCAAAATACAGTTAGTAAATATATTTCCCCAAGCATTACCAGGCTTTGATCAAATATTAATTTTTTAACAGGTGCTTTTAAAGTATATGGCCTCTACCATCTCTTCTGCACTAAGCCAAGAACCAGTTGCTAGTTTCCTTCATTCTCATGGCCCCAGAGAGTGAATTACACATACTTTGGAACCAGCTCACCATGCCTTTGTTCCAGCCTTTCTTCTAGGTCTCCTGCTACACGATGAGGAGCAGTGAATGCCTCCACTGCTCTGATGCTTTTTTTTTTTTTTTTTGCCAGTCCTGGGCTTGAGCTCAGGGCCTGAGCACTATCCTTGGATTTTCTCAAGGCTAGAGCTCTACCACTTGAGCCTCAGCACCATTTCTGTCTTTTTTCCTATGTATGTGGTACCAAGGAATTGAACCAGGGTCTTCGTGCATGCTAGGCAAACACTCTATCACTAGGCCAAACTCCTGGCCCCTGCTCTGATGCTTTTATGGCCCTTTGCTTACCTCCTCTGCCCAATTCCCCATGACTGTTCAGTCGGGTCAGATTTTCATTAGCTCTCTGAACTTTCATGAAGCAACAAGAGCTGGTTGAAAAGTGTCTTCTTAAGTCTGTGTGAAACTTTGTGCTAAAGAGGTGCTAAGGAGGCATTGCTCATGCTCAAAATCCTGCATGACATTATAGATCTTCTCACTGGGGGAGACATGATCTCTTAGACTAGGTGAGAAATAAGCAATGAGCATGTCTCCTAAAAATGGGAAGGGAGAATGAGTGGAACAGTGAATGTGAGAACAGCAATATGAGAGAAAGGAATTCAATAAAAGAATTCTAAAACAAAAATGAGGTCATTCTTTTTTCTTTTTTGTTCTACCCTTGTGCTTGAACTCAGGGCCTGGATAATGTCTCTGAGCATTTGTACTCTAGTCTAGCTCTCTGCCAGCTGAGCCAAAGCTCTACTTCTGGCTTTTTTGATGGTTAGTTGAGGGTAAGAATCTCCTGGGTTTGTCTACCTGGGATGATCTTTAGCTAGAATTTAGTTGACCAGTGCCCAACAATAAGATCATTCTTAAGAAAGAAAGAATTGAGAGAGAGAGAGAGAGAGAGAGAGAGAGAGAGAGAGAGAGAGAGAGAGAGAGAGAGAGAGAGAATTATTTTGATGTTAAATCCCTTGAGTTTTAGGCTTATTAAAATTGGAGCACTGGTAACATTCCAGATGAAAATACTCAGCAGGAAACTGGAAATGGAAGACTTGTGTATTGGAGAGGATATTGAACTGATTGTTTGAACTGCACAAGAATTTTATAGATTTGTTTTGCTATTCAGAAAGAGCATGAGATCCCCAACAGAGAAGACAGAAAGAGAACCATAGAAGGACAGAAATCATGTGCATTCCATTGTTTCCCAAAGTACTCCTGTCCCGCTTCTTTACCATGCTCATTAGATTTCTGTTATCAATACACAGCGATCTCCCCCCTCTAGGAGAAGACACAAATGCATGAAAATAATGCTGCTTAATAGAAAATATGATTTTTACTTAAATCTCAGTTTGCACACTGAAAATATAACTATATCAATTTGTTTCCTCTTCCATATGTATCATACAAAAGAATTTTTTAATTTTACTTTTTTATTTTATCTTCGGGGTGATGTATAGAGGGGTTACAGTCAGTAGGTGCATTACTTCTCACACATGGATACTCCTTTCCCATCCCTACCCCTCCCAACCATCCTGTTTCCCCCCCTTCCCTTCCCTATTGCAAAAAAACAAATAAACTTGTATATATAATATACCAGGTAACAAAGTCAGATAGAAGTAACCACATGAGATTAACCATAGTGGAAAAAAAAGAGAAAAATAACATTGTATGTAAAAAACAACAATCACAAAGATAAACCTCTTGTTTCCATATCCTAGAGCTCATTTTGTTTAGTCTCATCCTATATAACTATATGTACATAGCTTTTGAGCGATTGTGATCATGTGCTAGGAGAGTCCTAGATGTGTACTAATGATTACAAATGAGGGAAACCATGGAGCCTATGTTCCTTTGGGTCTGGCTTACTTCACTTAGTATGATTTTTTACAAGTCTTTCCATTTCCTTACAAATAGGGCGATGTCATTCTGTCTGATGACAGCATAGAATTCCATTGTGTATAAGGACCACATCTCAAAAAGAAGAATTTTATCACTTCATTTTGTCTCCCAGTTAGACACCTATGATTCTTGTAGAGTTGTAACACTGAAACAGCAAACAGCAATATTTCCTAAATCTGTATACACAGAAATACCCTTTTCCCTACTCAAAACCAAAAGAAAAAATCTCAATATTCAATATGTAGCAAGGTACCTGGCACAAACTAAGTGCTCAATAAATATTTATTGATTATGTGAATAAATTAAACAAAAATCATAAGTAATTTCCAAGTGAGAAAATTCATAAAGCATACAAAATGTTGTAAAGGAAATGCAGCATATGGTGTTATTTAGAAAATATGAAGTGATTTTTCACTTAAAAACATCTCTACCTTTAAAATAGATTTTTAAGGTTTTCAAACCTAAATAGCATATTTATTTCCAAAAATGAAATTGCAAACATCTGGAAGCAAGAAGGAAACTATTGCCCTTGAAAATTATTTATTTTAAGATTTATCCTCTGGTGTTGCCATGACTACTGACCATGAACTGAAATTGCTGTGTAACACGTTCTATCTCCCATAGTGATTGTATTTGAAACCTGCAGTAAATTCCTAGTAATTAGAGAAGACAACCTCAAAGATGGAGCTGACAGAATCTTCAAACACTGTGTTAAAAGTCTTCTCCAGGGTTTCAGGATACTCGCTGTTGATTTAAATGGCTCATTAGTTTGGACAGCATAGTTAAATACGGAGTTGAAACCTGGCCTACAAGAAATCCTTTGCCATATTCAAATATGTCAAATCATATCAAAAAGAAAAGAGACAAAACCCATCTAATATTAATTGAATGTGAAAGAGAGCAAGTTATATGTTTGGTAAATAAAACAAACTGGTTTGTTAAGAGCTTCAGAATGCAGGGATTTCTGACCAAATGTGTGATAATTCTGAGTTGGGTATAACGTGGTAATATTTGGTGTTCTGAAAGTAAAAAGGATCTAACTGGACATGCTTATAGCTCAATTTTACCTAATAACTTTTTCTTTCACCAATGCTGAGATGATTTTTACTATTTTTACATAAGATGCACAGCTTTCTAGCCATGTAGGAGAAGCTAATATTGATTTAATAGCATCTCATATGGTCTCATCTAACTGTAGTCTTTCTGAAGGTAGATAGATGGCCTGGACACCGTCCCTGAGCTCTTCAGCTCAAAGCTAGTACTCTACCACATTGAGCCACAACACCACTTCCGGTTTTCTGGTGGTTAATTGGAGATAAGAGTCTCATGGACTTTTGTGCTCAGGCTGGCTTTGAACTATGATCCTCAGACCTCAGCCTATTGAGTAGCTAGGATTACAGGTAGTGAGTCATTGGCACCCAACTTTAAGAATCATATCTTTTCCAAGATAGGTGTGTCTTTTGCTTCCAGAATTACTGCATCCACACTTCTATAATTTAGCTTGGAAGTGGCTGCTAGGATTTTTATTCTAATTGAGTTTCTACAATGAGTTAGATGATGGGCATGCAGCAGTGAACAAGAAGGAAGAAGCCTCTACCAGTCATTTTTATGGTCTGTGATAGTAATGAATGAATAAGATCACACACACACACACACACACACACACACGAGAATTTGAGGAAGGAAAAAGAGAGGAGGAAAGAGATCAGGAGAGAAAATTAAACAAGTGAGCTAATTCCCTGGAGGAAAGAAGAGAGGATGTTAGTGTAGAAGCTGATGGGCAAGAGCAAAAACGGGAGGAATGGCTACTGTAAAAAGAGAGTCCCAGGAAACACCTATAGGTAGGTAACATTTAAGAGGGGCCCAAAGGGCTCATACACTGGGATAGGAGAGTAAAATGGAAAGGATAAAGAATTAAGATTTTTAAATCCTATTGAACTGGCACCATCTTGACCATGTGGCAGATGACAGGGAATTGGGTTTAACTGGTGCCATCTTGTTCTCATGGTAGAGGCAGGGAAGTTCCACTCGCAGGTGATGGGGTGTACCCAATCTCTCGGAGACAAGGATAGAGACTTGGATGATAGGTTACTGGATCTGTCTGTGCTGTGCTTCTGACTCAAGTGACTCTCAAGTTTCCTGTGACCCTGCCCCCTGTCCTTGATGTTATTTAGGCCTGAACCAGCTCAGGTGCCATTACATTCTGTCTCTTGGCTCTCCTCAGATCACCGTGGTGTTCCACTTCAGTTCTCCATGGAATTGATGTGGTTTATTGGTATTGGTTTTCTGCTCTTTCTTTCTCTACTGCTCTCATGACTCAGTTTTCTAACAGTGTTTAGTGTATTCGAGGGGCTGCAGGTCTTTGTGACTTCGGTCCACCTGCAGTTGCCAGCTTTCCAATAAAGACTCTCGATTCTACCTCTCAAAATGTGGTTTCTCCATTTTTCAGGACTGAGTTCCTGAAATTTCTTTTTAATTATATATGCGTATATATAATATCTAGTCTCTGCTACCTGTCAATCACTGTGTTATGTTCTAGATTGCTACATCAGAGAATAAGACAACCCTAGCTACTCATTTCACAGAACTCAGGGTCTAGTAGAGAAGATGCTGCTGAACAAGTAGATTGCATTGTGAGATACCTATCCCCAAGGATGATTTTATATTATTCCATTCAAATACAGGGATCATATTAGAGGGGCATATAAGATTACAGAGGGATGAAAATGACATGTGCGTGCGTGCGTGTGTGTGTGTGTGTGTGTGTGTGTGTGTGTGTGTAGGTGTGAACTACAGGAGACCTGTGGATCTAGAGCCAAAGGAAGAGCATAAATCTCTTTTTATCCACCATCTTCCACTGCTCTTTGAATCTCTTTGTCTTATATTAGTGTGCATGTATGTGTCTGTTAGGAAGAAAAGCTTTTGCTGCAGTAGGGAGTGTGTACAAAAGATGAATTCTGAAGAAAGAGCCTCCTCAGCACCTCATCCCAGCCCCAGTCTCTTGTACTGACTTGTTCTTCAGAACAGAAAGCACTGTTCCAATAGTGGGGTCAAACCAAATATCCTTGCCCTTGACTTTGACCTTTTCTTATAGAATCCATGAGAAAGCAGAAGCCTCCCTTCATCATAATGATGACTAAATACCTTATGTAACATCAGCATCAAAAATAACAGCAGTTGTGTCTCTTGTGAGTATTGTACTGTCTTGAGCATAAAGTCAGCTCCATGGTGGTGAAAACCTCCAGCCTCTCATGTCTGTTGCTAGAAAAATTACTTCAGAAAAATCTCTGTTCAGTGGGACTGTAAGAGAAGCAGGTTCTAAAGAGGAAACGACTGCTTCTTTCATTGAGGTGTGATTGCAATAGTTTGTTGTTGTAATTTACTCGGGTTTCTTTAGTGGCATAGCATAGCTCACAGTCTGTTTAATTCTGTATTTTGTGATAAACAGAATCTTTATTTAGTTTGCAGATTCTAGGATGTTATGAGCTTTAAATCAAAATAGTGGTCTGCCTTCCTTAAGGAAAGTGTGAACAAATAATTTTAGTGATAATTGAAGTGGTTTTTTTTTGTTTTGTTTTGTTTTTGCCAGTCCTGGGCTTTGAGCTCAGGTTCGGAGCACTGTCCTTAGGCTTTCTCAAGGCTAGAGCTCTACGTTCCACCATTTGAGCCACAGCACTACTTCTGGCTATTTTTTTTATGTGTATGGTACAGAGGAATCAAACCCGGGTCTTTGTGCATGCCAGGCAAGTACTCTACCACTAGGCCAAACTCCAAGCCCTGATACCTGAAGTTTTGCTTGAGCGAGGGACATTTTTTGAGGGGGGAGGATGGGTCATAGGGCTTGAACTCTGGGCTTAGGTACTGTCCCTGAGCTCTTCAGCTCAAGACTAGTGCTCTACACCTTGAGCCACAGTACTACTTCCAGTTTTCTGGTGGTTAATTGGAAATAAGAGTCTCACAGACTTTCATGCCCAGGCTGGCTTTGCACTGTGATCCTCAGAGCTCAGTCTCCTGAGTAACTAGGATTACAGACGTGAGCCACTAGTGCCTGGCTTGATCTAGGAACTTTTGTCAGTTTAGGTGAAGGGGAAAGCTGTTGTCAGCAAAGATGGTAGAAGCGCAAAGAAACAAAATATTACTTCCCCACTATCTTTCCCAGCTATCTGTGACTAGAAGTACACACATGGTATATCCATTTCTTCCTATTAGAACTCCAAAGTTGGCACTAGATGATTGACAAGACTGAAATCTATAGAACAAACATTCCCTACCCAAATCAATGCCAGTCACCAGTCAGAATAGAAATACTGAATTGGAGTAGATAGCAAATGGCCCAACATAGAAAAAATACAGTATGATGTTTCTTCAGGTTACTTTCTTTTCATGAACTTACCTGTTCAAAAAATGTGTGTGTGTGTGTGTGTGTGTATGTGTGTGTGTGTGTGTGTGAGAGAGAGAGAGAGAGAGAGAGAGAGAGAGAGACAGAGACAGAGACAGAGACAGAAAGAGAGAGAGAATGCCTAGAGATATGAGATTTGAATACAAATTTTAAGATGAATGGCCTTTATTGAACAAATTAGACATTACTGTTCCAGAATAACTATGGAAAACAAATGAGTATAATCACCATGACAATGAGACTTAATTGGCTAAGTTACAGATGGAATAATATAAAACAAAGCCCTAAGCTGCCAAACCAGATTCTCCCATTATGCCTGGGTAATCAAAATCCATTGGGCTTTTAGGAAGACATTAACTTTCTTTTAGTACATCAGAGTCATTACTTAATTGATGACACAAGGAATAAATGAATATTGTTTAAGACACCTCTTTGCAAATTATAGTTACTGTCAGAACACAACTCTTTTTTCATTAAATTTTTTTCACATTTCCTGAATTGCTGTTTTGAAAAGTTTAAAAAAATTCTTATCTGAATGCAATACCCATAACAATTCTCCTTCTTCCCAGAGAACAAAATGCACAGTTTTTTGCCCAAGGCACCTTGAATTCAGCCATGAAAGGTCGCATTTCTGCCTGTGAGACAAAAATACTAAGTGGTAAAAGCTCATTAGATACCCAGAGCAATAAGAAGGGTTGATCAATTGACCTGAAGCACATTGATATAATCTAGTTTCCTTCAAACATGTTTTTCATACTTAACATCTCTTCCCCATTGAGAATTTGATTATTGTTGCTGAATATACTTTCTCGTATTCCCTTTACATTCACTTTTGTAATTCTCATCACATTTTCTTTTTAACAACTCATCTTTGTATGTATTTATAAGGTAAAGTGTAATATTTTGGTTCATGTGTACATCAAATAGTGATCAACTCATGGCAAGTACCATATTCATCATCTTAAACTTCTCTTAAATCATTACAATCACATTCAAATTCTTCTCTTCTGAGTACATCTTGAAGTTGTTGCACAGGCTTTTTTTTCTGGTCTTTAATTTTTTTTTTTATTTTGGGTCTGGGAATGTGGCCTAGTGATAGAGTGCTTGCCTAGTATGCATGAAGCCTTGGGTTTGATTCCTTGGTTCCACATACATAGAAAAAATAAGCCAGAAGTGGTGCTGTGGCTCAAGGTAGAGTACTAGCCTTGAGAAAGGACAGTGCCTAGGCCCTGAGTTCAGTCCACAGGAATGGCACAATCAATTTATTGTAAAGGTGATGTATAGAGAGGTTATAGTTATTTAAGTCAAGTATTGAGTACATTTCTTTTTGAACAGTATCAATTCAGCATGTCAGTTTATGAGTAAAAAGCATCTTGATCAGTCACCTCTTCCATTATTTCCCCCGTCTACGCCAACTCTACCAAATACCTATGTAGTTTGTGCTATTGTTAATTATATTCACCTTGCTTTGTCATAAAATATCAGATTTTTTTCTCGTATCAAGCAGTAACATTTTACTTGCTGACTGGCCTTCTCTCCCATCCCTTTATCTGTACAGTTGCTCATATCTATAATCCCAGAAGTCTCATACCTACAGTCTATGCAAGAGGATATAGACAAGAGAATGGAGGGGCCAGAAGAACTTGCTTGGCCTATGCCAATCAAGTATAAAGATATAGGCTCTTGAGTTCAAACACTAGCATCACAAGAAAAAAGTAAAGAAAAAATATTTTAATCAATAGTAATTGACAGAATGCATAAAAAATCAAATACAGTTGAGCATAGTACGGTCACTTCTAAGATTTGACCTTTACATTTCCTTATAATTACTACATATATATATAAAATATCTCTATATTATCTCTATTTATTATTTCTCATGACCCTTTGTCACCTGTTCTTCATGTTACTGAAGGATCTTTAAATATATCTTTACAGTTCTTCAGGAAAATCTGGTTGAAATTGGTGCTTGCAGAAAATCCTAGCAAAGCTGAGGGCAGCAGTCTTGAGTATCATCTATACGCCTTGGTGGGCTTTACAGGCCAGCGTATGATTTGAACCTGCTTACTTTTCTAGCTCCAGCTGTCGGCCCTGTCACTGTCAGGTTCTTCTCTTTACTGCAGATTCTCTGAATTTTCTTTCTTGCCTGAACCTTCCAGACTTCCTACTTACCTTAGCATCTCTAAATGCTTCTTTCATTCTTGAATCACCACCCTTTCCCTTATCTGCCTGCTTAACTTACCTATTCCCTGCATGGGGCCTCAAATTCCCCTCGACATCCTTCCATCTGGCTCACCTGTAATTATGCCATCAAATCTTCCTCTTCTATAAAATGTTATTTCCTCAGGATTGGAGGTTGTGACTTCTCCATTTTCATGAATATAACTCATCAAACATCTCTGGAGGCAGTAATGATTGTGCACAACCATTGTGGACAAGAATGCGCAAGTTTCCAGTGTGGCTACTTTCAAATTTAGGGGTAGAATGCTTGGTTAGCATGGGGAAGGACTTGGGTCTGATCCCAAAAAGGAAAAGAGACAGAAACAGAGAGGCAGAGAGACAGAAAAAGAGGGATAGGGAAGAGACAAAGAGAGAGACGTGTAATGATTTTTCAATCATCCCTTTTTATTATCTTGTTTCCCTACCCTTGTTGTAACTAATGGCCCATTTATTCGGTAAGTATTTATTTTCCACTCTGATACAACTGAGAACTATGATGAAAGTGCCCACTTCATTTTTGTAAAGGGCTATGAAAAATAAAAGGAACCTGTCATGAAAATGATAGAAGTGAGCAAAACACATCCTCCTTCAGAGTGCTCATAATAATAGCCTCTATTGAAGTTTAGACTGGGGGCTCTCTTGGGTCTTTCCACAGATGAAGGAAATGATTACAATTTCTGGCTTTACACAAAAATTCCAATTTGTGTGAGCTTTTTAAACCTCTC
Organism: Megascapheus bottae; assembly: GCF_031878675.1. NCBI lineage: Eukaryota > Metazoa > Chordata > Mammalia > Rodentia > Geomyidae > Megascapheus > Megascapheus bottae. The sequence goes on along the minus strand of NC_143517.1, from coordinate 33,219,672 downwards.
TCATCACCTCACCTAACTATTATGCAATCAAGATCAAAGGCAATTTCTTAAGAAAAAAAGATAAGTAACTCTACCATGAAGCTAGTGATTTCATAAAAGTAGTTCTCAGACACAAACTTTATAAAAGAAATGATCAAAAGATTCTAAATGCCATAGAAATACACAGAGCATTGTATTAAATAAAAGCCTTGAAAAGTCCAGTGAAAACCAATAGACATCAGTTTTTTTCCAGGCCTGGGGCTTGAACTCAGCACTTGAGCACTGCTGTGGGGTTTCCTAAAAGCTAGCTCTCTACCACTTGAGCCTCAGCACCACTTCTGGCTTTTTCTGTGTATGTTGTACTGGGGAATTGAACCCAGGGCTTCATGCATGCTAGCCCAACACTATACCACTAGGTCATACATCTGGCCCCTCAAATGTTTTATACTTAATTTTTTTAAAACTTTTTTTTTATAAACATATGTCCCAAAACAAAGGATCAACCAATTCAGCAGGGCTACTCACTAGACAAGTTGGAATTGAACTATTCAACTTGTGGGGAAGTGGCTTAGGAGGAGAAAAACTGGAAGAAAATGAGGGAGGGTGACACTGTTCAAAAAGAAGTGTATTTATTACCTGACTTATGTAACTGTAACCTGTTGTACATCACCTTTATAATAAAATTGAAATTAAGCTAATTGAAATGATCTCTACTATATGGAAACAAGGGTTTTTTTTATTTGCCTTTTTGCTTGTTTAGTGTACTGTTTGCAGTTACTTCTTTCATTTCATTCTCCTCAGGTTTATTCTCTCTGGTCACTGTTTCTGATTTCAGTACCCTTTGTCTCCTGAGAGGTTTGTCTAGTTTGAGGAAGGGAAGGGGAGTCACAGACACAGTGAGACAAAGGGTGACCCAATGTAACAGTGATACTCAGACACTGCCGGAAGTGAACTTTGCAACTTAGAGGAGAAGGGAGTTGGGGAGAGAGAAAGCAAAAGAAAATGGGGGAGGGTATAACAGTGCTAGAAAATAAATGGACTCATTGCCTTACTTGTGTAACTGAAACTCTTCTGGAGCATTACTTTTACAATAAAATTTTAAAAGCTAATAAAAAATTTAAAAGTGGGGCCACAAGTTTGGCCTAGTGGTAGAGTGCTTGGCTAGCATGCATGAAGACCCAGATTCAATTCCTTGGTACCACACACATAAAAAAAAATTTAGAAGTGGTGTTGTGGCTCAAGTGGTAGAGCTCTAGCCTTGAGAAAATCCAAGGACAGTGCTCAAGCCCTGAGCTCAAGCCCAGGACTGGCAAAAAAAAAATAAAATAAAAATTAAAAAAGTATGTCCCAAGTCATGCTACCATTATCTAACTCTGTTTTCCATTGTTTTCTTCATATTTTCCCCCCAGTCCTAGATCATGTTTCTGGTAAAGTAAGATCTTGGTAACACTGAAGATGAATGGTAAATATTTCCTGTTATTTTCTGTAATGTCATGGGCAAGTAACAAAGGGTAGGTGCATCTGCCTCCTATGATTTCTTTGTGTGCATCCTCCTCTTCCTCTATACTTTCTAGACTCCAATTATCCCACTGATGGTATGTTTGTATCCAACACTAATGAGGGGCCTGAGTTTTTATTCTCTCTGGCTAAGAACTTGAGCACCTAGACTGGCCTTTAAGTATGTAATGTTGTCCAATTGAAGATAAAGATTGGTACAGGTATTTTCATTCCAACAGATCCCAGAATGTGGTGAAACCCTGGCACCTGGATTCAATGGCTAGAAGATCTGCTACATACAAGCTACTGTGATGACCACCAGGGATTCCACGCTGAAATATGATGCAGTTTGGCCCTTCCCATACTAGCTGAGGGATCTCTGACTCGCTAACATACTCTCTGGGCTTCAACCTCTTTATTTTCAAAAGGGAAAATACCCATTTTATAAATATCTTACAAGAATGAAATGAATTCACATTAGATGGTCCTTTATTCCATAGTAGGTTGTAAAAGTGGTCATTATTCCTCTCAGAATAGGAGACCTTGTTTTAGTGCTCTCTGTCTCTGTCTCTGTCTCTGTCTCTCTGTCTCTCTCTGTCTGTCTCTGTCTCTGTCTCTGTCTCTCTCTCTCTCTCTCTCTCTCTCTCTCTCTCTCTCTCTCTCTCTCTCTCTCTCTCTCTCTCTCTCTCTCTCTCTCAGTAATTCTGTCCAAGACCTAGTGAAAGAGAAGAGAGTATTGGTGAAGGACAATGGGAAGTGAGAATGAAGAGAAACCTAGTCACAGGCAGAAGTCTACATATGCAGATCCTGGTGGGGAGGAAATGGAGGAATGAGGATTAGAAAGCAGATCCACTAATGGAAGGCAGGGACAGGGAGGACTTGAGTGGTTGTGGACAACACCAGAAAGGGATGCAAGAGGACCTAATCTTGCTGCTGTGCTGGTAGTGGTATTAAGAAGTGACTGCAGAACATGAAAAGATGAGGCCCATGGAATTTTCTGTAGCAGGCTTTATGCTTTTGTTATACTCATTAGAGGTCATCATTCTTGCCCATGTGCTATTTGGGTCCAATCAGGAGATGTCTTGTCTTCTGTCTCTCTTACCAAACACATTCAGTGACTTCTTTAATGATCCTGGCATGAAATAAAAATCCATATTCTGGGGCCGGAAGTTTGGCCTAGTGGTTAAAGTGCTTGCCTAGCATGCATGAAGACCCGGGTTCAATTCCTCGGTACCACATACATAGAAAAAAGCCGGAAGTGGTGCTGAGGCTCAAGTGGTAGAGCTCTAGCCTTGAGAAAGTCCAAGGACAGTGCTCAGGCCCTGAACTCAAAGCCCAGGACTGGCAAAAAAATAAAAATAAATAAAAATAAAAATCCATATTCTTACTAGGCTTTGGAGTAAATCTCAGTTGTGTCAATTGTACTTGTCACTTGGATGGCCAGGAATAGGCTGCTAAAATTGTCTTTCCTCTTCTTCATCTGATAAAAAAAATAAAGGTTACCTAAGAGGGGGTATTGTGGAGATTATATGAGTGAATATATGCCTTAAGGACTTAACTGTTTGAGCCTTAGTAATGTTTCAACAAATGATAATATGTTTGGGGCAGTTCTGAAGGTTCAACCAGAGCCTTGTGCCTCCTAGGAAGGTAGGTGTGCCACCATTTGAACCAATACCTTTGAGTCATTTTTGTTTTGGTTATTTTTCAAATAGAGATGTTTTTTTAATCCTAAGGCTGGCCTTGAACTGTGATCCTACTGTCTATGCCTCTTGCATAGCTAGAATTATTGATATGCAGCACCATTTTTAAATAAAATTTAAAAATGAATGCTACTTAATTAAAAAAAAACAGGTTAATAGACAGATGCATTGCTTATTTCTTGCTAACTTTTTTCCCAAATCAGTCTTGAATCACAATTCTTCTGATCTCTGCCTCAGGATACCTGGAATTACCAGTATGTGCCTCGTACCCAATCCAATGAACGATAATTTGAAACAAAAACAATGAGTATACCAGCAAATATTCCATTACAAAGGGAGGTAGATAATTCAAAGATTCAACTAAGAAGTACCTTTGCTATACTCAAATAGAAAAACCTAAGTGTTCACTTACAGTTGTAGGATGCTGACTATGTGTAAATGAAGCATTGGAACTATTTAACTATATCTAGGGGTAGATACTGGATATGAGTTTCCCCAAATATAGCTGACCTACCTTCTACCTTCTAATGAGTAATGAACAGTAACACATAGTAGTTTTCACTGGTTAAATTCTGCCTCTGTGTAAATCTGGTAAAAGCCTTCGTTGTCTATCATCTGTTCTCACTGCATCTGAGCATTTTCAGAAGCAGCATGTAAAAAATACATTTCCTATTGTAATCATCTGCTAGGGGAGTCCAAGGTTTGTACTAATTACAAATGAGGAAGCCATTGAGCCTATGTTCCTTTGGGTCTGGCTTACTTCACTTAATATGTTTTTTTTCCAAGTCTTTCCATTTCCTTACAAATGCGGCAATATTGTTCTTTCTGATGGCAGCATAGAATTCCATTGTGTATAAATACCACATCTTGTTGATCCAATATCAACTGAGGGACATCTGGGTTGGTTCCATATCATTGCTATGGTAAATAGTGCAGCAATGAATATCGGGCTAATGGCTTTAGTATGTCCTTGTTTCTGGACCATTGGGTAAATGCCAAGTAGTGGAATTGCTGGGTCATAGGGGAGCTCTATGTTTAGTCTTTTGAGGAACCACCATACTGCTTTCCATAGTGGTTGAATGAGTTTACACTCCTACCAACAGTGTAGTAGGATCAGGCTAAATGAAAGGACCTCGAGGATATGAAAACAAGAGCCATATAATGTATGATTGTTGTTCTTAATGTACTATGTTATTTCTCATCTCTTTTATTGTCCCTTGTTTATTCTCATATTGTTAACTATCTTACCTTGTTATCTGGTGTATTGTATAGACAATTATTTGTTTGTTTGAAATAGGAAAGGAAGGGGGAAAACAAGAAGAGGGGAGGGATGAGGGAATGGGGACAAAAACATGAGAAGGGGTATCAATATCTGGCGAATCTAACTGTAACCCTTGTATAAATTACAATAAAAATATATGAATAAAATTAAAATAAATGTTTCTTATGGAAAAAAACAATGAAGAAAAGGAAAAAATGAGAAACCTGCCTAAAGCATTTAGTCAGAGTTTCCCAGTCTCTCTTTTTGACTAGTTTTCCTCATGTAAACTACAGTACACATGATCAAGTGTACACTATATATAATGTAGGTATATATGTATAAAGCATACAATATAGTCATCAAATTAAAAAACAAAAGAATGTATTTCCTTGGTACCAAATAAACAATAATGGATGGACCCTGTGTTAGTAGAGCACCTTTATTTCTGATTTCTAACTTGTCAAAGTACTCGCCATTTGATATGGCCATTTGCTCAATTAAATTTGAGTTATTGATCCTAAACACATGAGGTTTCTCTTTTCCCTGGTTATAATTCATTCACTGGAATGAAGATAGCTCCTTGAAAGAGAAAGTACCTAAATGACTTGGGCAATTCTCTGACAATTCATTTCTGAAAAAACCATCATCGTTTTGTTATGCATTTGAAACATATTGTAGCATACATTTGAAGTTGCTGTTGGAAAGGCTTTATTTTATGATTCATATATAAAAAATTCCTGAAGAATTATTAGAAAATAGTCACCAACTGTTGCTACTTCAATAAATAAATATTCCTTGTCATTGTGTATGATTTATGAATAAGATAGAACATTTTAACATGTTAATCCTATGCTTCCATATGGTGCTTCAGTTTTTCTTCATTATCCTCATTCAAATTTGTCGCCTGAGCAATACTTTTCTATCCCGGTAAAGCTAAGTGAAGTATTGTGTGAGTCAAAGTATTTGGTTCTGGCCCAGATTTTTTATTTTTTGGGGGTTAATAGGAAGCATATAATTTCTTAAATTTCCAATCTAGCAATTGCTAATTAATAGCAGACTAATGAAAGCATTTTTTCTTAGAGTAAAATACTTTACTGAGTAATAATCAGTTATTAAAACTGTGTTATGGGCTGCTTGACTGAAACTTCAGTGGTGTGTGTGTGCGCGCGCGTGTGTGTGTGTGTGTGTGTGTGTGTGTGTGTGTGTGTGTGCTGGGAACTAAAGCTTTCACTCAAGACACCCAGTTTTAATGACCATTAGTCTACTACTTGAGCCATATCTACAGTTCTTCATTTTTACTGGTTAATCAGAGATAAAATTTTGTAGACTTTTTGTCCATGGTTGGCTTTGAACCATGAACCCCAGATCTCAGTCTCGTGAGTAGGTAGGACTATAGATATGAGTTACAGTGTCCTGTTATCAGTCAGGTTTTTGAATAAATTCTACCCTAATCTTTCCTTTATCTTTTCCAGACATACTGTCAACTGTGTGGGCAGAAAATAGCACATCCTCTTACCCTTGCCCCCTCAGTAGGACTTGCACAAAAAGGCAGTGGAAAGAAGCAGAAGACGTAGTACTTATACTTCATTTATTCTTGAGAGCTAAATTCTCAAGTGTTAATTCTTACATGTTGCTGAATGAAATACTATAACACGTTAGGCAAAAAGAAGGAAAGAAAAAAAAGGAAAGAAAAAAAATTGATGTTCAAAGAGGCTAAAATGCATGAAAAAAAATAAGTGGTGACGAATGGCAAGAAAGGGACTCCAAGCCAGCTTACTGTAACCATGCCTTACTATGGCTTACTGTGCTATGCCTTGTGCTATGTCTACATCATTGGGTTTTTTTTAACCTCTTTCAATGCCCATGAAATACAGGAAGTGCAATTCAGGAAAGTGCAAGCAGATTGAAACATTGTATGTAATGTTCACCTGACTGCAACATTGTGTACCCAGATGCTATGGTGCAATAAATTACCACATAATTATACAACTGTGTCATGTTTATCTATCTCATGGTTGATGATAATTTTAAGATATCAATGACTTTAGGTTATATCCTAGCTTTACTGCATTTAATTCTTTAGTATTTGAGAATAGTGTAGTCTGATACATAGTGACAGCAGGTGTTTATTTACTGTCAATTAATCTGCATCTGAGGCAATCACCAGCCATCTGATTTTGATTCGCCTGTCAGAAACATATTGTCCAGGAGGAAAAATCATTTAATTCTAATACAACCCAATCATCTTTTCAAACAACATGGCATATTCCTAAACCTGATTGTGACTCCTATTTAAGCAGCCCCATTAGAATCAGGCACATCCTTTTCCTTTCTAGAAAGAAAAATTATGGTAATACTACAACCTGGTCATGGTGACAGGTTTTACGATAATTGGTGATAGAAATATTCTGGATTTTCCAATGTCTGTAGATTTACAGAATCTGAGTCAGAGAAAAAATCTTTACAATCTTCAGGTGGGAATTTATGGTGGTTAGAACATCAGCTTATCTAGGTGGCTGTGAAATATGGTAGAGAAACAAATCCTATGTTAACTAATGTAGGACAGATGTGATGTTTTTTTCTTGAAAAATAGAAGATTTGAAACCCTGGGTATATCACTGTGTTGCAGACTCTCTACCACATAACTTCATTACTTGCTACATGTTGTAGCAAAAACACTGAGTGCCTTAGGGCCTCGATTTCTCAGGAGGACTCTACAAACTCCAGATTGCAGCAAATTAGTCTGGTGAACAACCCCTCCACACTAAATTTTCATCTTTGTAAGAGAGAATCTTGCTTTGTCTCATATGAGTTCCCTGAACAGCAGCCTTCTGGGTGTCCTCATAGCAAGTTCTCTTCAATTGCTTGATCCATGGCTGGCCAGGCTATATATCCTTGCTACTACTGATTTTATTGCCTTGGTCAATACATTTCTGCAATAACAACAAAATAACAATTGAGCATCAAGGGCATAGTTATATCTTGTAGGTCTTGTGTGTCTCAGTGCTACTATAACACTCACTGCTGCCATGAACATTCACTTTCATTGGCTTTACCCATTTCTTTCTTCCCAATACCCCTCATCTCTTTCACTTGCACCCTCATGCTCTTGTTTAGCCCCACCATTTTCATAGTCTCTAGATAGTTTCTTTCCATTCAGGAACCTCTGTTTCTCTTAGGTAAGAAATACAGTGCTTTTTTCCCTTTTGGTCTTGTAGTGACTTCTTTATTTGTCTAATACACAACAGTTCCCTGCACTTACAATTGCATTAACACACAAGCCATTTCCTGTGGCATGGATTTTCTCCTAAATTCTGCAGAGTGCCCATCACTGAGTGGGCATTAAGTCAATGTTCATTGAATTGAAGAACAGTAGTCTCTGCCCAGTCCACCAGTAACAGAGCCCCTGTTGCTCAGCAGCCTTGTGTGACAGATATTCCAGACACAAATGAAATGAAAGAGACTTCAATACTTTTCCCTGGAGCAGCCTAATTAAGGTGGCATAAATATAGACAAGAAATAAGGTATATGGAGGGATTATGTTTTTGAGGTAGAAATGCTCACATTTTATTTTGGCACCATTGGTAATTCCTGCACACTGGCTCCTTCTCCTTTTTTATGATATATACTCATCTTTTTTCCTTAGCTTGTCTTCTACTTGACATGTCTGTCCTATTCATTCCTATGGCTCTATCCATTAGCCTATGTTCTAATAACTTCTATCTGGACTACTGAAGGGATATTCTTTGTATACTAAACATCAACACTATCTAGTATCTGGCCAACAATGATATGCTTTGATGTTGAAGGCTCTTATGTAATTGTATGGTTCTACATTACTGAGTTGGCAAATCCTTACCTGATGCTAGTTTTCTGGTTGTATTCAAGGATTTTCTGGCTCTGGTCTTGCATTTTTTTTTGGTGACTTCAGATTCATGTTTTCATGTCATTTGTTATATCACTAAATAAACTGGATGGAAATGACTTATCTCAATTAAG